>NW_027316587.1:55000-295000 GCF_033978685.3 Nerophis lumbriciformis | reverse complement strand
ATCTAACATAATAGTGAGAGTCCAGTCCATAGTGGGGCCAGCAGGAGATCATCTTGAGTGGAGACGGGTCAGCAGCACAGAGATGTCCCCAACCGATGCACAGACGAGCGGTCCACCCCGGGTCCCGACTTTGGACAGCCAGCGCTTCATCCGTGGCCACTGAACCTGAGCCCCAATAGAAAACGCTCTATAGCCCGCATACTTTTTTTGGGCTCTGGGAATCACTAATAAGTTGGAGTTCTTTGAACGCAGATTTCTTGGTATATAGATATTGGGTTTCACTATGTAAAAGCGCTTTGAGTGACTAGAGAAAAAGCGCTATGTAAATATAAATTCACTTCACAATTCACTTCACTTGTTGGTCACAAAAAACATTCATGAAGTTTGCTTCTTTTATGAATTTATTATGGGTCTACTGAAAATGTGAGCAAATGTGCTGGGTCAAAAGTATACATACAGCAATGTTAATATTTGCTTACATGTCCCTTGGCAAGTTTCACTGCAATAAGGCACTTTTGGTAGCCATCCACAAGCTTCTGCTTGACTTTTTGACCACTCCTCTTGACAAAATTGTTGCAGTTCAGCTGAATGTGTTGGTTTTTCTGACATGGACTTGTTTCTTCAGCATTGTCCACACGTTTAAGTCAGGACTTTGGGAAGGCCATTCTAAAACCTTCATTCCAGCCTGATTTAGTCATTCCTTTACCACTTTTGACGTGTGTTTGATGGTCATTGTCCTGTTGGAGCACCCAACTGCGCCCAAGACCCAACCTCCGGGCTGATGATTTTAGCTTGTCCTGAAGAATTTGGAAGTAATCCTCCTTTTTCCATTGTCCCATTTACTCTCTGTAAAGCACCAGTTCCATTGGCAGCAAAACAGGCCCAGAGCATAATACTACCACCACCATGCTTGACGGTGGGAATGGTGTTCCTGGGATTAAAGGCCTTACCTTTTCTCCTCCAAACATATTGCCAGGCATTGTAGCCAAACAGCTCCATTTTTGTTTCATCTGACATCACATGGACAAAGAGATGACCTTCTGGGGGAAAGTTCTGTAGATGGCTACCAAAAGGGCCTTATTGCAGTGAAACATGTAATCAAATCAAATCAAATCAACTTTATTTATAAAGCACATTTAAAATTGACCACAGGGGTAGCCAAAGTGCTGTACAATGGACAGGTTAAAAGATCATACGAGTACCGAGCAAACACAACACAACACAAACAAAACACGATAAAAAAAATAAATAAATAAAATAGAATAAATAAAAACATAAAAACAGGTTGACAGCAGGTGTATTATGGGGCGCCATTGCAGGATGGATATCACTCAGTGTTAAAAGCCATGGAATAAAAGTATGTTTTTAAGAGAGATTTAAAAACAGGAAGAGAGGAGGCTTGTCTAACACTCAGAGGTAGGTCATTCCAGCTTGTGGATGGCTACCAAAAGTGTCTTATTGCAGTGAAACTTGCCAAGGGACATGTAAGCAAATATTAACATTGCTGTATGTATACTTTTGACATAATACATTCATAAAAGAAGCAAACTTCATGAATGTTTTTTGTGAGCAACAAGTATGTGCTCCAATCACTACATCACAAAAAATAAGAGTTGTAGAAATGATTGTAAACTGAAGACAGCCATGACATGATGTTCTTTACAAGTCTATGTCAACTTTTGACCACGACTGTATTACAACTTTTTTGCCGTTTTTATTTTTGTATTCTTTATTGTTTGATTGTATTTTTATAAATAAGCGGCGGGCCAATGAAAAATGCTTTAAACTGAAGGAAGCCTTTTTGACTAGTAATTTCTTGTTGCACAATTAGGATGTTTTGTCCCCCAAACGCACTAGTAAACATGAAGTATGTATTTATTTTTTGTAAACACTGTGTGGCGTGATGTTTAACCAAAGGTTACCGTCCCATCCTGTCACTTCACTGCCAGATGTTTATGCTGCTGCGGTCGCCGACAGGAAGTTTTTCCGGCAGGTCCCCCCCCCCCAAGGCATGCAGGGCAGGCTACACACGTGCGTGTAAAGTCCGCTCTTGCATTTTGTAAAATCCTCTTATTTTGACAGCATTTTATTTTGGAAGGGAGGAATTATGTGGGTCAAGCAATCAAACACTTCTCCTTTCATGACCACGAAGGAGTAGAGCGAGCCATTGTGGAACATTTTATGCACTGATACTTTATATAAATATATGTTTTTGTATTCTAATTGTATGATATATTTTTATCAAATAGGGTTGAGGTTCACATGTCTTCACAACATTAACACCTAACTGCTTCACTAGCCTAACATTTACAGTATTTTTATGCCCATGTTGTATTATGTTGTAAAGTCCAAGCTTCATGTAAGCATGTTCCAAATGAAGATGACAAGTATGAATGCAGCTAATCTGGATTTTTTTTTTTTATTTAACATACAGCATGTAATAACCTGCAGCAGTTAAAAACATAGTTTATTTTTCATTCTCCTTCATTCATGTAGTGTAACAAGCTTTATAATTGTTGTTCCCAAACACTGTTACTGAACATATGAAGTCAATGAATAAATAAAGATTTATATATTTATACTTGAAATGCTCTCTTGACTCTTGTCTTCTATTCATACCCTTTTTTTCCAAATAAGGTAGGTTTTGAACTGGTAGTAAAAGTTTATTTTGCAAGTGTTAAACAATCATAAAACTGGAACTTTATATGAATTATTTTTGCTATATTTCAGTTTCCAATGTTTATAAACGTTTATTGTCTGTGTTCACAAGTATCCAATACTATTTTAAACATGATAAATAGTCAGTGAACTCACATGGTAGTTACATTGTAACAAGATTTAGCTAATGTGCACTGTCATGTGTTTGTTGCTCATACGTCATAAAAGCTAGAATATCAACACACAAAAAAGCCTCTAATTATGTCTTAGAATTGGAAAGTCTGGTCTAAGTATTGAAGCAATTTTCAATCAATCAACCAATCAAAGTTTATTTATATAGCCCTAAATCACGAGTGTCTCAAAGGGCTGCCCAAGCCACAACGACATCCTCGGCTCAGATCCCACATCAAGGCAAGGAAAAACTCAACAAAATGGGGTGAAAACGCCCTTTTTTCCCAGGACATGTCCTGTTCTCACTTGTTCTTTTTTTTTTTTTAAGTGAAGAAATTCTTAGTTTTTATTGTTTTTATTTGGGTCAATATCAATTTCGTCCATATAGTTGGAGGTCAAAAATAAATGTACAAACCCCGTTTCCATATGAGTTGGGAAATTATGTTAGATGTAAATATAAACGGAATACAATGATTTGCAAATCCTTTTCAAGCCATATTCAATTGAATGCACTACAAAGACAACATATTTGATGTTCAAACTCATAAACTTTTTTTTTTTTTTTTTGCAAATAATAATTAACTTAGAATTTCATGGCTGCAACACGTGCCAAAGTAGTTGGGAAAGGGCATGTTCACCACTGTGTTACATGGCCTTTCCTTTTAACAACACTCAGTAAACGTATCTGATACAGCGCTTTTTGACGTACGGCCAAACATTGCACGTAACGAACCGGCACGTTTGCCCGCGTATCATTTCTGAACTGAGGAGACACATTTTTGAAGCTTCTCAGGTGGAATTCTTTCCCATTCTTGCTTGATGTACAGCTTAAGTTGTTCAACAGTCCGGGGTCTCCGTTGTGCTATTTTAGGCTTCATAATGCGCCACACATTTTCAATGGAAGACAGGTCTGGACTACAGGCAGGCCAGTCTAGTACCCGCACTCTTTTACTATGAACGTTGATGTAACACGTGGCTTGGCATTGTCTTGCTGAAATAAGCAGGGGCGTCCATGGTAACGTTGCTTGGATGGCAACATATGTTGCTCCAAAACCTGTATGTACCTTTCAGCATTAATGGTGCCTTCACAGATGTGTAAGTTACCCATGTCTTGGGCACTAATACACCCCCATACCATCACAGATGCTGGCTTTTGAACTTTGCGCCTATAACAATCCGGATGGTTCATTTCCTCTTTGGTCCGGAGTTTCCGAAAAAAATTTGAAATGTGGACTCGTCAGACCACAGAACACTTTTCCACTTTGTATCAGTCCATCTTAGATGAGCTCAGGCCCAGCGAAGCCGACGGCGTTTCTGGGTGTTGTTGATAAACGGTTTTCGCCTTGCATAGGAGAGTATTAACTTGCACTTACAGATGTAGCGACCAACTGTAGTTACTGACAGTGGGTTTCTGAAGTGTTCCTGAGCCCATGTGGTGATATCCTTTACACACTGATGTCGCTTGTTGATGCAGTACAGCCTGAGGGATCGAAGGTCACGGGCTTAGCTGCTTACGTGCAGTGATTTCTCCAGATTCTCTGAACCCTTTGATGATACTACGGACCGTAGATGGTGAAATCCCTAAATTCCTTGCAATAGCTGGTTGACAAAGGTTTTTCTTAAACTGTTCAACAATTTGCTCACGCATTTGTTGACAAAGTAGTGACCTTTGCCCCATCCTTGTTTGTGAATGACTGAGTATTTCATGGAATCTACTTTTATACCCAATCATGGCACCCACCTGTTCCCAATTTGCCTGTTCACCTGTGGGATGTTCCAAATAAGTCTTTGATGAGCATTCCTCAACTTTATCAGTATTTATTGCCACCTTTCCCAACTTCTTTGTCACGTGTTGCTTGCATCACAATCTAAAGTTAATGATTATTTGCAACAACAAAAAAAATATTTATCAGTTTGAAAATCAAATATGTTGTCTTTGTAGCATATTCAACTGAATATGGGTTGAAAATGATTTGCAAATCATTGTATTCCGTTTATATTTGCATCTAACACAATTTCCCAACTCATATGGAATCGGGGTTTGTAGATATTGCTGATATAGCCAATACTATTACATTAAGTAAAGTCACTTTTTAGACTTGAGAGCTATTATCAGTTTGAGAATATAGATATATATTTTTTTCTCTTTCCCTTTTTCCTTTCTTTTATTGTAACTGGATGTGTGTATGTTCTGTAACTGGATCTGTGTACTGATATTTTATTTTATTATTTTGAGAATTTTCTTTTTCTTTTCCCTTTCTTTTATTTGTATTTGTATTTATTTTATTTGTAATTGGATTTGTGTATGTTAAGTAGCTGGATCTGTGTATTATTATTTTGTTTTTGTCATGACGAGGGGTTGTAGCTTACTGCGAGGTTTGTTCTCCCGGGAAGCAATCGGACTATTCCGGACAAGGAGTGAAGGTAGGAACATATTTCATTATTCAAAACTCAAAAGGGTACAAAAAAACAGAAAACAACCCGAAGGCAAGCGTGCCTATCGCACGCGGAAGCTAAGGCAAAAACTTAGTTGTTTCATGTCTATAGTTTCATGTCCTAACTAAACTATGGCATAGAACAAACAAGACTTACTGTGGCATGAAACAAATAACTAGCAAACATTTGGAATCGGACATGGAAGGAGCAGCATGAATCAAGCATGAAACTGTGGCATGATAATAATGAATTAATAGGGTTAGGCGCAATAAGTGTTCAACTTCAGCCTAAACCCTTTCGGTCTGCAATATTTTCATTTTCAATCTATGAATGTACAACTGTTTGTTTATTTTGTTGAGCATTGACCGAAGAATACTTATAAACTAAACTAATGACGCCAGCCCACTAACTGGCAAAGACAGGCTTAAATAATAGTCTCTTGATTAGAGCAGGTGCTTGTCCCAAACACATGAGGCAGGTGAAACTAATAAGTCGCCATGGTAACCAAACAAACAAGGGAGCGCAAACAGGAACAAAAAGGACCCCAGGAAGACTAGCCTGGCGTTTGTGCGTCGGCTAATGGGGATCCTCAATAAACAATAAACAATATAAAGAGAAAAAGAACAAATGCTAAAGTGGTGCATGAGGTGTTTACATGTTCTACGCTGAGACGCCAAAGGTGATCCAGTTGCAAAAAAATGCATATAGCAAGAAGTTTTCAACGTTTGTCTACTCACTGCTCAATTTCTAAATAACGTAGGTTTTAGTAGTAGTAATACTTTACTTTGGACATGTTAAATCATTCTTGCCAACCCACCCGGATTTTCCGGGAGACTCCCGAAATTCAGCGCCTCTCCCAAAAACCTCCCGGGACAAATTTTCTCCCGAAAATCTCCCCAAATTCAGGCGGAGCTGGAGGCCACGCCCCCTCCAGCTCCATGCGGACCTGAGTGACGTGTCGACAGCCTGTTTTCACGTCCGCTTTCCCACAATATAAACAGCGTTTATATTGCCCAATCACGTTATAACTGTAGAATGATGGAGGGCGAGTTCTTGGTTTCTTATGTGGGTTTATTGTTAGGCAGTTTCAGTAACGTCCTCCCAGCGCGGCAACAACACACAACAGCAGTCACGTTTTCGTCTACCGTAAAGCAGTTTGTCTGCCGTAAACAGCAATGTTGGGACACTCTTAAACAGGACAATACTGCCATCTACTGTACATGTATATGTGACAATAACATCCAGGGCTTTTAGAGAGTGCAGTGCACAACTGCGCACACAACAAGGAGACGAAGCAGAATGCATCATCAGAGAGGGTGTTCAGAATGGTTAGAAAAATAGTGACAGAGAATAGAACAAGGATGGACAATTCAACCCTTAACTCAACAATGAGTAGATGAGTGTTATGTGTGTGTATATGTGTAAATAAATGAACACTGACATTCAAGTATTTCTCTTATTTATATATATATAAATAAATGATAAATGGGTTGTACTTGTATAGCGCGTTTCTACCTTCAAGGTACTCAAAGCGCTTTGACACTACTTCCACATTTACCCATTCACACACACATTCACACACTGATGGAGCGAGCTGCCATGCAAGGCGCTAACCAGCACCCATCAGGAGCAAGGGTGAAGTGTCTTGCTCAGGACACAACGAGGTTGGTACTAGATGGGGATTGAACCAGGGACCCTCGGGTTGCGCACAGCCACTCTCCCACTGCGCCACGTCGACCCTATATATATATATATATATATATATATATATATATATATATATATATATATATATATATATATATATATACGTATATATATATATATATATAATAAAATAAATATATATATATATATATATATATATATATATATATATATATATATATATATATATGAAATACTTGACTTGGTGAATTCTAGCTGTAAATATACTCCTCCCCTCTTAGCCGCGCCCCCAACCACGGCCCCGCCCCCGACCACGCCCCACCCCACCTCCCGAAATCGGAGGTCTCAAGGTTGGCAAGTATGAGTTAAATAATTATAAAAATAAAATAACAGTATGGATAGGCATATAGAAACAAATATTTCACAATGAAGACACATAAAACATGACGACAATACATAATTAGTTGGTTTTTCATATCCAAAAAGGACAAAGTATACTAGTTGATTTTGGGGTTTTTATAGAGTTTATAAACTGAGTTACAAAATAATATAATTGTTTATACATATCATGAAAATTATAATATATATAGTATTTTTAAAAGGTTCGATTAATGCAAATGGTCAAAGAGAAAAACTCAAATGAAAGAATAATCTTGAAATACAGACGTTTTTATTTGACAGCAAACTACAATAATAAAAAAAAAGATATCAAAGCTTAAGAAACTTAAATTAGAGTGTTGATTTTTCCTCTTTCAAAGTATTTATAATTCCTGCACACATTCTACGACTCTCTTTTATTTTTCTATTTATTATAAATTCGCTACGTTTGTGACGTCATCATTATGCATTATGATGAAAAAAGCCCCGCATTTCCAAAAATGTAGGTGCCCGAGGATCGCCAGTCAACAAAGGAGAAAAGAGTTGCTAAAGGTACCTCTGAATGTTTGTCTAAAAGTCCAAAAACTGCCACTTTTAAAATCATTGGGGGAGTCTCATTGTCCGTAGAGGCGTACAAAGTTACTTGAAAAATGAGTCAATAAAAACTTGAAGTTGAAATATGTCAGTAGAAGCAAAAGGCGCAAACTCTACCCAATTAGCACTAGCGTTAGCATGTCATGATTAGCACAATTAATCAACAACGATTGCTAATAATTTAAAAATATATTCTTTCAGCTTTTATATTTTTCACTGAAAGGCTTCAGTCAACTCACATTCGGTCACTGGCTTGGTAAGTGTGAGTCCTATTTTATTGTTTGCATTTCTTCTTGTCCTTAATACATTGAATTATCAACCTAAATATGTTTGTGTTTGGTGTAAAATTCTGTAGAAATCCAGTTTTTATAATTGGAATATTCTATTAAAATGTAAAATATAATGACAAAAATGACAAACTCAAATACTTTGTTGCAAAAATAAACATTTGTCTAGATATAACTGGTTTTGTTGGCCATCTGTTTATGTCTGCTCCTTTTCCTTTGCTCTCCAATCCAACTTTGATGCGGTCTAATCGTATTCTTAATTATTCCTGCACTAAGTTTTGCTGTAAAAAAGGATAATACCTTTAAATCTTTGTAATGGTTCAAATAAAAAAAAAGCCGACCTAATTAAAATAGGGTTCCGACAGTTGAAGTGTAATCCATACTTGCCAACCCTCCCTAATTTTTCGGGAGACTCCCGAAAATTTTTTCACGTCCGCTTTCCCACCATATAAACAGCGTGCCTGCCCAATCACGTTATTCCATACGAGGCGTCCGGCATACCGCCGATGAGCACGGTGCAGATGGAGAAGATGTTCTCGGCGTCTGTGTTGGCGCACACGTTGCCAGAGCCGACGCTGGTCAGGCTGTTGAGGGTGAAGTAAATGGCGGCGATGTACGAGCTGCGCACCGACGGGCCGCCGACCGTGTTGTTGACGTAGGGCATCTCCAGGCGTTTGCCCAGCTCATGGACCCATCCTTGGGGAAGAGACGGGAGGACAACAGGGTGACAAGAACTAAATCATCCAGACTAGAGATAAATTGTATTATTACCGGTATGTTTATCTTACCTAAAAATAAATATATTTATTAATAATTTAAAAAAAAAAAACTAAATACATTTTTACTATATTTTGCTAAAAACATCAAAATTAATTGTATTTTTATTTGTATTTTTTCTGACTCCTTATTACATCTAGCCATAGAATTATACATTAAAATAAACATATTTGAAATAATTAATTTTAAATTAGGCGGTATAGCTCGGTTGATAGAGTGGCCGTGCCAGAAACTTGAGGGTTCCAGGTTCGATCCCCGCTTCCGCCATCCTAGTCACTGCCGTTGTGTCCTTGGGCAAGACACTTTACCCACCTGCTCCCAGTGCCACCCACACTGCTTTAAATGTAACTTAGATATTGGGTTTCACTATGTAAAAGCGCTTTGAGTCACTAGAGAAAAGCGCTATATAAATATAATTCACTTCACTTCACAATTATCAAAATAATTCATTTAAAATGACCATATTTAATTATTAAAATAATTGCTTGTTTATCAACAACAATTTTATTCATTACATTTTGAAGCTCTCAGAAGCCAAGTTATGTTTTATTCCTTAAGATTTATTTATACAAGTTTGAAGTATCAATTATCTAAACAGTTTTGTTTGCATATTTTCAGGATGTGTATATATATATATATGTATGAAATACTTGACTTGGTGAATTCTAGCTGTAAATATACTCCTCCCCTCTTAACCACGCCCCCGCGCCACCCCCGACCCCCCCACCTCCCGAAATCGGAGGTCTCAAGGTTGGCAAGTATGGTGTAATCTATACTTTTGAGAAATGACCCGCGATTGTGGTGAATTTGTTTACTGAGAAGCTGGAGAACTCAAACCCGAGGAACTACAATTTTTATTGTATTATATGTGAGGCTGTTAAAAATAAAGTCTAAGGTAGATGTCATGTTTTTGGGACATGTACCTCAGGATTGGCTGTAAAAAGATAAACTCTTAATGAATATCCTACTGGTGGCTTGTACCGTATTTTCCGGATTAGAAGGCGCACTGCCGACGGTCTATTTTCCATCTTTTTTCACATGTAAGGCGCACCGGATAATAAGGCGCATTAAAGGAGTCAAACATTTTTTTCTCTAAATTTAAAAGACTTTTTTGGGGTCTACAGTGTTTTTCAACCACTGTGACGCGGCACACTAGTATACCGTGAGATATTGTTTGGTGTGCCGTGGGAAATTATGTAATTTCACCTAATTGGTCAAAAAATATATTTTTTCAAACCATCCATCCATCCATCTTCTTCCGCTTATCTGAGGTCGGGTCGCGGGGGCAGGAGCCTAAGCAGGGAAGCCCAGACTTTCTTCTCCCCAGCTACTTCGTCCAGCTCTTCCCGGGGGATCCCGAGGCGTTCCCAGGCCAGCAGGGAGACATAGTCTTCCCAAAGTGTCCTGGGTCTTCCCCGTGGCCTCCTACCATTCGGACGTGCCCTAAACACCTCCCTTGGGAGGCGTTCGAGTGGCATCCTGAGCAAATGCCCGAACCACCTCATCTGGCTCCTCTCGATGTGGAGGAGCAGCGGCTTTACTTTGAACTCCTCCCGGATGGCAGAGCTTCTCATCCTATCTCTAAGGGAGAGCCCCGCCATCCGGCGGAGGAAACTCATTTCGGCCGCTTGTACCCGCGATCTTGTCCTTTCGGTCATAACCCAAAGCTCATCACCATAGGTGAGGATGGGAACGTAGATTGGCCGGTAAATTGAGAGCTTTACCTTCCGGCTCAGCTCCTTCTTCACCACAACGGATCGATACAGTGTCCGCATTACGAAAAGACTCCGCATCGATCCGCCTGTCGATCTCACAATCCACTCTTCCCTCACTCATGAACAAGACTCCAAGGTACTTTTTCAAATCAATAATTATAATTTGCAAATAATGTGCCGCTGTGGAGTGTCTGTGCTGTCTAGAGCAGCGTTTTTCAACCACTGTGCCACAACACACTAGTGTGCCGTGAGATAGTCTGGTGTGCCGTGGGAGATTATCTAATTTCACCTATTTGGGTTAAAAATATTTTTTGCAAACCAGTAATTATAGTCTGCAAATGATGTGTTGTTGTTGAGTGTCTGTGCTGTCTAGAGCTCGGCAGAGTAACCGTGTAATACTTTTCCATATCAGTAGGTGGCAGCCGGTAGCTAATTGCTTTGTAGATGTCGGGAACAGCGGCAAAGACATGCACCTGGGCAATGTTCCCTCTAATTATTAAAGGCCTACTGAAAGCCACTACTACCGACCACGCAGTCTGATAGTTTATATATCAATGATGAAATCTTAACATTGCAACACATGCCAATACGGCCGGGTTAGCTTACTAAAGTGCAATTTTAAATTTTGCGCGAAATATCCTGCTGAAAACGTCTCGATATGATGACGTCAGCGCGTGACGTTAAGGATTGTAGAGGACGTTTTGGGACAGCATGGTGGCCAGTTATTAATTCGTCTGTTTTCATCGCAAAATTCCACAGTATTCTGGATATCTGTGTTGGTGAATCTTTTGCAATTTGTTCAATGAACAATGGAGACAGCAAAGAAGAAAGCTGTAGGTGGGAAGCGGTGTATTGCGGCCGACTGCAGCAACACAAACACAGCCGGTGTTTCATTGTTTACATTCCCGGAAGATGACAGTCAAGCTTTACCATTGGCCTGTGGAGAACTGGGACAACAGAGACTCTTACCAGGAGGACTTTGAGTTGGATATGCAGACGCGGTACCGTGAGTACGCATGCAGCTGCGGCTTCCAAACATTTGATCGCTTGCCCGTACATGCGTGCCGCTATGTGCATGTCACGTACGTAACTTTGGGGACTTTGGGGAAATATATGTGCTGTATGAACTTTGGGGAGGTGAACGGTACTTTGGGCTGTGGGATTGAGTGTGTTGTGCAGGTGTTTGAGTTGTATTGGCGGGTTATATGGACGGGAGAGGGGAGGTGTTTGTTATGCGGGATTAATTTGTGGCATATTAAATATAAGCCTGGTTGTGTTGTGGCTAATAGAGTATATATATGTCTTGTGTTTATTTACTGTTTTAGTCATTCCCAGCTGAATATCAGGTCCCACCCGCCTCTCACAGCATCTTCCCTATCTGAATCGCTCCCACTGCCCTCTAGTCCTTCACTCTCACTTTCCTCATCCACAAATCTTTCATCCTCGCTCAAATTAATGGGGAAATCGTCGCTTTCTCGCTGCTGGTGGCCATGATTGTAAACAATGTGCAGATGTGAGGAGCTCCACAACCTGTGACGTCACGCTACTCGTCTGCTACTTCCGCTACAGGCAAGGCTTTTTTTATCAGCTACCAAAAGTTGCAAACTTTATCGTCGATGTTCTTTACTAAATCCTTTCAGCAAAAATATGGCAATATCGCGATATGATCAAGTATGACACATAGAATGGATCTGCTATCCCCGTTTGAATAAGAAAATCGCATTTCTGTAGGCCTTTAATGTTTGTGAGCAAACGCACAAACTCCCTGAGCATTCAGTGGAGCACTTGTGAGCAACATCAGACGTGCACACTGTGGCTACACCAGCGTCACACCTGTCCCAAACCTGACATCATAACAATTTAAATGTTTTATTAAAATACTTTTCTGATATAAGTGATTTTGCCCTCTTGCAATGACAATAACAAAAAAAACATGTTTTTCATGAGCTATGTGCTAGTATTGTATGTCCTGCCTTTAAATGAAATGTTACCCCTTTCAGAGATTATTTAGTTCCTGTAACTTTCTGTCTGTAAAATACATCTTTTTATTAGCATTTATGAAATCTAGTGACGATATTTCATGAAAAATATCCTTAGATTAACATTCTTAATAAATGGCAGTAAAATAAGCACACATCTGATTGAGGAGTCAGAGTGTTACAACCTGGCATTTACACATTGTGTGGCGTTGGGGTTGTCCGACTTTTTGTGTGGCCATAAACGCAACACTGGCTAAGTGCCATGAGTGCGTCTGTTGGTGCAGGTGAGATAGAGCAAGTGGCTTCTGTTGAAACGACTGATGACAAAGTTGGTTTAAGCCTGGTTTGTATGGCAGAAAATTACTAGTTTTTATAGATAAAAGTTTTTTTTACTCATGTTTTTGGTGTGGTTACAAACAGTCTTGCTCAATAAAGTGATTGATTGAATTCCTGTACGTAAAGTGTCTCGACAGACGATAATTGAACTGTGTTGACAAAGATTGTTTTACTCATTGGGGCCACTCTTGTCACTTGTCACTCATAGAGTTGCATTGCAAAATAATACAGAATAAATTGTAATGTGTTTATTTTGTTTAAAGTTCAGATGGGATTTTAGATTTTCTGCGCGGCATTAATTTGCTGTGCGCATTTGCGCAGACTCAGACCTTAGAGGGAACGTTGCACCTGGGAATAGGTTGATTGGCAACACTAAATTGACCCTAGTGTGTGAATGTGAGTGTGAATGTTGTCTGTCTATCTGTGTTGGCCCTGTGATGAGGTGGCGACTTGTCCAGGGTGTACCCCGCCTTCCGCCCAATTGTAGCTGAGATAGGCTCCAGCACCCCCCGCGACCCCGAAAGGGATAAGCGGTAGAAAATGGATGGATAGAACAGCGGGAGGCAGTGTGAAGGTAAAAAGGTGTCTAATGCTTAAACCAAAAATAGACAAAGGTGAGGGCCCCTAAGAAAAGGCATTGAAGTTTAGGGAAAGTTATGCAGAACGAAACTAAAACTGAACTGGCTACAAAGGAAACAAAAACTCAGACCTTAGAGGGAACGTTGCACCTGGGAATAGGTTGATTGGCAACACTAAATTGACCCTAGTGTGTGAATGTGAGTGTGAATGTTGTCTGTCTATCTGTGTTGGCCCTGCGATGAGGTGGCAACTTGTCCAGGGTGTAGCCCGCCTTCCGCCCAATTGTAGCTGGGATAGGCTCCAGCACCCCCCGCGACCCCGAAAGGGATAAGCGATAGAAAATGGATGGATAGAACAGCGGGAGGCAGTGTGCAGGTAAAAAGGTGTCTAATGCTTAAACCAAAAATAGACAAAGGTGAGGGCCCCTAAGAAAAGGCATTGAAGTTTAGGGAAGGTTATGCAGAACGAAACTAAAACTGAACTGGCTACAAAGGAAACAAAAACAGAATGCTGGACGACAGCAAAGACTTACTGTGGAGCATAGACGGCGTCCACAATGTACATCCGAACATGACATGACAATCAACAATGTCCCCACAAAGAAGGATAATAACAACTGAAATATTCTTGATTGCTAAAACAAAGTAGATGCGGGAAATATCGCTCAAAGGAAGACATGAAACTGCTACAGGAAAATACCAAAAAAAGAGAAAAAGCCACCAAAATAGGAGCGCAAGACAAGAACTAAAACACTACACACAGGAAAACGGCAAAAACCTCAAAATAAGTCACGTCGTGATGTGACAGGTGGTGACAGTACACCTACTTTGAGACAAGAGCTATAGTGATGCATGCTTGGTTATGGTTTAAAGTCATATCCAACAATTGCGAGTTTTTACTGTCAACTGAGTTACATTTTTTAATGATTTCTGCTGGTGGTGTGCCTTCTGATTTTTTTCAACGCAAAAAATGTGCCTTGGCTCAAAAAAGGTTGAAAAACACTGGTCTACATAACATGTAATGCTGGTTCGTTGGTGAAAAATGTGCATAGATTTTGTTTAAAAAACGGACTTGCTTCAGCAGCACAATACTGGTGCTGAAGTTGTAGGAGATGTCTCAAAACCTCATCAGGAGTCCCAACAAAACCCGAAAATGGAAACAAATAATTAATTATGGAACTACTAAATTATTAGTTTGTAAACCTCTAATAAGAAATTGTAGTTGGCAAAAAGGAACTAACAAATTAATCTACAAAACTACTATCGATGTGCAAGATCGTTATTTTCAAATTAAAATGATTTATAACTTTTTACCCATGGGAAAAATGTTCAAACTATGGAATGTGACAGAGTCAGATGATTACCGATTTTGTTGTCAGGAGTCTGAATCCACCCTGCATTTCTTTTGGTTTTGTCATATTGTGTCTTTGTTTTGGGTAGAAGTTGAAAAACTGTGTTTAAGGATTGGTTTGTTTATGAAGCGTGATGTGGTTTCTGTTATTTTGGGGGAGTTCATTGACAATTAGTCAATTTAATTATAGTACTCGGTAAAAGTTTTTTTTTAAGGCCAAAAACAAAAACATATTCACTTAGTATTACTTTCTTTAAAATATTTATTCAGTATTTTTTAACTTTGGAAAGTTATATGTTTGAAACCGATAATGATGCCAAAAATCATAAAAGAAAAGATGGGAAGTCCTCAAATGCTTATTTTGAAAATGTAATAGATTATATGCAATCTGTTGTTGTGTTCCCTAATTTTCAGTGTAGATAAATGAAGGTGTGTATTGCTGAGCCCGACATGGACATAATCTGGACTGGACCTGGTATTAAGAACCCTTTAAACCAGACATGGGCATTCTGCGGCCCACAGGCCACATCCGGCTCTTTGTGCGTCCCTGTCCGGCCCGCGTGAGGCCAATCATAAATTACAAAATACATTTTAAAAAGTATCTATGTTGAGTGTGCAATACAACGGTGCTGCTTTTGTTTTGAAAAGCGTTATTTGTATTACTTCCGTGTGGACGTATGCGCGTGTGAGTGAATGTGAACAGCGGCAATCACAAATAACAAAATAAAGTTTAAAAAACATCTATGCTGTGCGTGCAATACAACTGTGCTGCTTTTATTTTGAAAAGTGTTATTTATGGGCGTATGTCCGGGTGTAACCTGTGAGTGAAGGTGCACAGCGACAAGTGATGAGACGCTAAAAAGAGAAAAGTTGATGACGAATGCCGTGTTTCCAACAAGACATGGACTGCCAAGTATTTCTTTACAGAAATGAAAGGTAAAGCCGTGTGCTTAATTTGTGGTACACAGGTTGCTATGTTTTAAGAATATCATTTGAATCGCCACTACACCACGAAGCACCAGGAAAAATACCGTCATCTGTCTGATGAAGAGCGCGCAAGGGAGGCTGATGCGTTGATGGTAAAACTGCAAACCCAACAAGGACTTTTTGCCATATTTCACACCCCCAGAGATGCAGCGTCAGGACAAGTTTCGTCATTTAACGAAAAAAATGTTTAGCTAAAATGTCATAAGGGGGGGACCAAATAAGTGTTTGATGAGCATTCCTCAACTTTATCAGTATTTATTGACACCTTTCCCAACTTCTTTGTCACGTGTTGCTGCCATCAAATTCTAATGTTAATGATTATTTGCAAAAAATGTTTTTTTTATCAGTTTGAACATCAAATATGTTGTCTTTGTAGCATATTCAACTGAATATGGCTTGAAAATTATTTGCAAATCATTGTATTCTGTTTATATTTACATCTAACACAATTTCCCAACTCATATGGAAACGGGGTTTGTATATATAAGTATGTGTGTGTGGGTATATGTGTATATATACGTGTGTGTGCGGTGGGTATATGTGTATAAATACGTGTGTGTGTGTGTGTGTGGGTATATGTGTATATATATATATATATATATATAATGTGTGTGTATGTGTATGTGTATGTGTATGTGTGTGTGTGCATGGGTACATGTGTATATATGTGCTGTAGTTGTAGGAGATGTCTCAAAATGTCATCAGGAGTCCCGACAAAACCCGAAAATGGCAGAAAATGTTTTTTTAGGGAAACTTTTTTTCGCTAGAAAAATTCAAAAAAACGGACTTGCTTCAGCGGCACAATTCTGGTGCTGTAGTTGTAGGAGATGTCTCAAAACGTCATCAGGAGTCCCGACAAAACCCGAAAATGGCAGAAAATGCATATTTTACGAAAAAAAGGTAGCTAAAATGCCCTTACAAAAAATAAAAAAAAACGGACTTGCTTCAGCAGCACAATACTGGTGCTGTAGTTGTAGGAGATGTCTCAAAATGTCACCAGGAGTCCCGACAAAACCGGAAAATGGCAGAAAATGCATATTTTACGAAAAAAAATTTTAGCTAAAATGTCGTAAGGGGGGACCCTTACAAAAAATTAAAAAAAACGGACTTGCTTCAGCAGCACAATACTGGTGCTGTAATTGTAGGAGATGTCTCAAAACGTCATCAGGAGTCCCGACAAAACCCGAAATTGGCAGAAAATGCATTGTTTTGAAATACTTTTTTTCGCTAAAATGTCGTAAGGGGAGAGACCCTTACAAAAAATAAAAAAAAACAGACTTGCTTCAGCAGCACAATACTGGTGCTGTAGTTGTAGGAGATGTCTCAAAATGTCACCAGGAGTCCCGACAAAACCGGAAAATGGCAGAAAATGCATAATTTACGAAAAAAAATTTTAGCTAAAATGTCGTAAGGGGGGACCTTTACAAAAAATTCAAAAAAACGGACTTGCTTCAGCAGCACAATACTGGTGCTGTAATTGTAGGAGATGTCTCAAAACGTCATCAGGAGTCCCGACAAAACCCGAAAATGGCAGAAAATGCTTTTTTTGGGAAAAACTTTTTTTCGCTAAAAATTTTTTTTTTTTTTTAAACGGACTTGCTTCAGCAGCTCAATACTAGTGCTGTAGTTGTAGGCAGAGGTGGGTAGAGTAGCCAGAAATTGTACTCAAGGAAGAGTACTGTTACTTTAGAGTTTTATTGCTCAAGTAAAAGTAAGGAGTTGTGAAAAAACTACTCAAGTACTGAGTAACTGATGAGTAACCTGTTCGTTTAATGATGACGGCAACAAATAATGCACAAAAACATAAAAATAGCAATGAACAAATTCAGAGCCAGGAATATCTCTTAAGCAACTAAAACAATAATATATTAAATAATACATTAAAATAAAAAAAATTAAGACAAATTGAGCCACAATAATTCAACAGCACCATAGGCTCAGTAGGCAGAGATTACAAAGGAAAATAACAAGTTAGCCTTTACGCAAACCATAAACTGATAGGTGTGGGCTGCACCTGAAAACACACTGTGCACTTCTGATTGGTGTTTGTATGCATGCGTGTGTGTGTGTGTGTGTGTGCGACTGTGCGTGTGTGTCTATGAGGCTGCAGTGCGTTAATAAATGTCCCCACACGATGTACATTTGACAGTGATTCATAGCAGGAAAGCTAACATCAGCCTACGGTGACAGCCAAAATATCTACTAACTTACTTACCGCAATGTGCTTCCTCAAATTTGACATTGAGTTCATGTAAGCTGAAATGTTCACTTGTTTGGGGAGACACATATAACAACGCATTACAGCCCCGACAACCACCATGCGCGCGCGCTGCCACCAGTCACAACATCAGCCCCCCCCCCCTGCACCAGACCCAGCAGCCACAGTCGCCCACACCACAGACAAACAGCAGCAGAAACAGCAGCTCTAATACACCCAGACAGCCAGCACCACTCAATCACATCAAAGCGATCGAAAAAACTGCGACCGGCAACCACACGCCAACAGGATCACGGAGACCAGCCAGCGCCAGTCAGCCCAAACGCCAACATGCAAACAAGAGACACTAACACCTCCCCCACCAAAAGACCCCACCACCCCAACCCAAACCCAAACCCGCACAAACACACGACCGTCCAAACAACCGAGACACAGCATCCAGACCAGACATGGGGGCCGAGCTGCCACCGCATCAAGTCACCAACAGAGACCCCACAGCGCAAGGTCGGGCCACACGGGCACGGATCCCACCCAACAGGAAGCGAGACCCGCGCTACGCCATCCACAAATAAATATTAAGATTTTAAAAATAATTTAAAAAAATAAAATAAAATAGAATAAGTAAATAATAGAAATAATAAATACATTTAAAAAAAAATTAAAATAAATAAATAAATACAAATAAAAAATACGAATAAATGTATGTGTATGTATGTGTATATATATGTATGTATGTGTGTGTATATTTGTGTATGTGTACACATACATATGTATGTGTACACATACATATGTATGTGTATGTGTATGTATATGTATATATGTATGTATGTATATCTCTGGGTGTACGCTCTGGGCCTGCTTGTCAGGCAGGGGTCGGCGCCTCAGGTTACTGCATCCGGACTGCGTGGCTGGAGCGCCTGGGTCCCACCTTCCATCCCTTCCGGGTGCCCGTCTTGGTTTGGGCCTGCTGGGTCTAGTCCCTGCGTATATTGTGGCGCCGTGCTGGGTGGTCCTGCGGCGGCCGATTTGGGTGGGGTGACCGGGGGCGAGCCTCGCCGCGCTCTTTGGGGGTTGGGGCTCGTGGGGGCCCGGTTGCCGGTGAGGCGGGGGCGGTCTTCCCGTCCGGTTGCGGGAAGTCTCTCGGCCCCCCGAGCGGGGCGTCCCGCCTTTCTGCCCGTGTGGGGTGTGGTCTCTCGCTGGCTTGGGGTCTGGCTGTCCCCTGCTTTTCTCGTGCCTTGTTCTCTGCTGGGTGCGTCTGTCTGTGGCCTGCTGCTGGCTCTTACGGGCGGCGTGGTGGGCCTGGCTGCGTGGGGGCGGTGGTCCCTGGTTCCCTGGGCGCCACACCTACTGTTTGTGGGATGGGCTCTCTGGGGGCTTGGGCCGTACTCTGGCTCCCACAGACACTGGGAGTCAAATGTATTGTACATGCAAATTCACATATACATACATACATACCTACGCTCCCACATACATACACAGCTACAGTACATATCTACATACTCAAAGTTTGTACATCCACACGCACATTCATTGTACAAACATACACATACTGTACCAGTGACGTGCGGTGAGGTTCATGGCTGGTGAGGCACTGACTTCATCACAATCAGATTTACAAACATATGAACCCTAAAGAGTATCTTATTCACCATTTGATTGGCAGCAGTTAACAGGTTGTGTTTAAAAGCTCATACCAGCATTCTTCCCTGCTTGGCACTCAGCGTCAAGGGTTGGAATTGGGGGTTAAATCACCAAAAATTATTCCCGGGCGCGGCGCCGCTGCTGCCCACTGCTCCCCTCACCTCCCAGGGGGTGATCAAGGGATGGGTCAAATGCAGAGGACAAATTTCACCACACCTAGTGTGTGTGTGACAATCATTGGTACTTTAACTTAACTTTAACTTTACACATACAAACTGTAGCACACAAAAAAGCACATTTAATTAAAAAAACGTTATCATGGTCTTACCTTTACTTATAAGTGCGGGAACAGTGGTGTTCGTGTTGGAGGAATTGTGAATGAATGAAATATGAAATCCGTGCTGCAGTCTGCAGGTGTACCTAATGTTGTGTCCCTGCAGTCGTTCACGGCTCCTCCGGCGCGAGCATTGTTGTTTTTGCACTTTTTGGCTTCTTGTTAAGTGACTTTTTTTGGGTGGATTCGGTCTTGCACGTGGAGGGTTTGGGTGTGGGCTTTGGTTGGTGTGGCGCTCCCGTCGGGGGGTGCATTCTGCGGCGGAGGTGCATTAACCGGCACCAGGAGGCGGGATTACTGCGAGCCTCACACAGTGCGTCTTCGCAGCAGTTTTATGATTGCTCAGCACAAGAAATACGTTACACACATACAGTTGTAGACAAAATACACTGTACATTATATACCTCAGCTAACTAAACTATGGAAATGTATAATATAATTCATATAGCAATATGGTCTCACTGCACAGCAGGCCAGCAGTTAGCCGAGTCCGCAATCCAGTAGAGTAAATGATATGTAAATGTAGCGCGTTACTACCTCTGTACATACATATATATATATATATATGGCAGCACGGTGGCAGAGGGGTTAGTGCATCTGCCTCACAATACGAAGGTCCTGAGTAGTCTTGGGTTCAATCCCGGGCTCGGGATCTTTCTGTGTGGAGTTTGCATGTCCTCCCCGTGACTGCGTGGGTTCCCTCCGGGTACTCTGGCTTCCTCCCACTTCCAAAAACATGCACCTGGGGATAGGTTGATTGGCAACACTAAATGGTCCCTAGTGTGTGGATGTGAGTGTGAATGTTGTCTGTCTATCTGTGTTGGCCCTGCGATGAGGTGGCGACTTGTCCAGGGTGTACACCGCCTTCCGCCCGATTGTAGCTGAGATAGGCTCCAGCGCCCCCGCGACCCCAAAGGGAATAAGCGGTAGAAAATGGATGGATGGATGGATTTTTATATATATATATATATATATATATATATATATATATATATATATATATATATATATATATATATATATATATATATATATACAGGTAAAAGCCAGTAAATTAGAATATTTTGAAAAACTTGATTTATTTCAGTAATTGCATTCAAAAGGTGTAACTTGTACGTTATATTTATTCATTGCACACAGACTGATGCATTCAAATGTTTATTTCATTTAATTTTGATGATTTGAAGTGGCAACAAATGAAAATCCAAAATTCCGTGTGTCACAAAATTAGAATATTACTTAAGGCTAATACAAAAAAGGGATTTTTAGAAATGTTGGCCAACTGAAAAGTATGAAAATGAAAAATATGAGCATGTACAATACTCAATACTTGGTTGGAGCTCCTTTTGCCTCAATTACTGCGTTAATGCGGCGTGGCATGGAGTCGATGAGTTTCTGGCACTACTCAGGTGTTATGAGAGCCCAGGTTGCTCTGATAGTGGCCTTCAACTCTTCTGCGTTTTTGGGTCTGGCATTCTGCATCTTCCTTTTCACAATACCCCACAGATTTTCTATGGGGCTAAGGTCAGGGGAGTTGGCGGGCCAATTTAGAACAGAAATACCATGGTCCGTAAACCAGGCACGGGTAGATTTTGCGCTGTGTGCAGGCGCCAAGTCCTGTTGGAACTTGAAATCTCCATCTCCATAGAGCAGGTCAGCAGCAGGAAGCATGAAGTGCTCTAAAACTTGCTGGTAGACGGCTGCGTTGACCCTGGATCTCAGGAAACAGAGTGGACCGACACCAGCAGATGACATGGCACCCCAAACCATCACTGATGGTGGAAACTTTACACTAGACTTCAGGCAACGTGGATCCTGTGCCTCTCCTGTCTTCCTCCAGACTCTGGGACCTCGATTTCCAAAGGAAATGCAAAATTTGCATGGTTGGGTGATGGTTTGGGGTGCCATGTCATCTGCTGGTGTCGGTCCACTCTGTTTCCTGAGATCCAGGGTCAACGCAGCCGTCTACCAGCAAGTTTTAGAGCACTTCATGCTTCCTGCTGCTGACCTGCTCTATGGAGATGGAGATTTCAAGTTCCAACAGGACTTGGTGCCTGCACACAGCGCAAAATCTACCCGTGCCTGGTTTAAAGTTAAAAAGTTAAAGTACCAATGATTGTCACACACACACTAGGTGTGGCGAAATTATTCTCTGCATTTAACCCATCACCCTTGATCACCCCCTGGGAGGTGAGGGGAGCAGTGGGCAGCAGCGGTGGCCGCGCCCGGGAATCATTTTTGGTGATTTAACCCCCAATTCCAACCCTTAATACTGAGTGCCAAGTAGGGAGGTAATGGGTCCCATTTTTATAGTCTTTGGTATGACTCGGCCGGGGTTTGAACCCACAACCTACCGATCTCAGGGCGGACACTCTAACCACTAGGCCACTGAGTAGGTTTGCGGATGATGGTTTACGGACCATGGTATTTCTGTTCTAAATTGGCCCGCCAACTCCCCTGACCTTAGCCCCATAGAAAATCTGTGGGGTATTGTGAAAAGGAAGATGCAGAATGCCAGACCCAAAAACGCAGAAGAGTTGAAGGCCACTATCAGAGCAACCTGGGCTCTCATAACACCTGAGCAGTGCCAGAAACTCATCGACTCCATGCCACGCCGCATTAACGCAGTAATTGAGGCAAAAGGAGCTCCAACCAAGTATTGAGTATTGTACATGCTCATATTTTTCATTTTCATACTTTTCAGTTGGCCAACATTTCTAAAAATCCCTTTTTTGTATTAGCCTTAAGTAATATTCTAATTTTGTGACACACGGAATTTTGGATTTTCATTTGTTGCCACTTCAAATCATCAAAATTAAATGAAATAAACATTTGAATGCATCAGTCTGTGTGCAATGAATAAATATAATGTACAAGTTACACCTTTTGAATGCAACTACTGAAATAAATCTAGTTTTTCAAAATATTCTAATTTACTGGCTTTTACCTGTATATATATTAGGGCTGCAACAAGTTCAAGTACCTCGGAGTCTTGTTCACGAGTGAGGGAAGAGTGGATCGTGAGATCGACAGGCGGATCGGTGCGGCGTCTTCAGTAATGCGGACGCTGTATCGATCCGTTGTGGTGAAGAAGGAGCTGAGCCGGAAGGCAAAGCTCTCAATTTACCAGTCGATCTACGTTCCCATCCTCACCTATGGTCATGAGCTTTGGGTTATGACCGAAAGGACAAGATCACGGGTACAAGCGGCCGAAATAAGTTTCCTCCGCCGGGTGGCGGGGCTCTCCCTTAGAGATAGGGTGAGAAGCTCTGCCATCCGGGGGGAGCTCAAAGTAAAGCCGCTGCTCCTCCACATCGAGAGGAGCCAGATGAGGTGGTTCGGGCATCTGGTCAGGATGCCACCCGAACGCCTCCCTCGGGAGGTGTTTAGGGCACGTCCGACCGGTAGGAGGCCGCGGGGAAGACCCAGGACACGTTGGGAAGACTATGTCTCCCGGCTGGCCTGGGAACGCCTCGGGGTCCCACAGGAAGAGCTGGACGAAGTGGCTGGGGAGAGGGAAGTCTGGGCTTCCCTGCTTAGGCTGCTGCCCCCGCGACCCGACCTCGGATAAGCAAAAGAAGATGGATGGATGGGCTGCAACAACTAATCGATTAAAATCGATTATAAAAATTGTTGGCGATTAATTTAGTCATCGATTCGTTGGATCTATGCTATGTGCATGCGCAGAGGCAATCTTTTTTTTTTTATTTTTTTTTTTTTTTATAAACTGCAACATGTACAAACAGCTGAGAAACAATAATCAAAGTAAGTATGGTGCTATGCTGTTTTTTCCCCCAATAAAATACTGGAAAGGATAGAAATGTAGTTTGTCTCTTTTATTCGATTATTAATCGAGTAATCGAAGTAATAATCGACAGATTAATCGATTATCAAATAAATCGTTAGTTGCAGCCCTAATATATATATATATATATATAGTGTGTGTGTTTATATTTTTTAATTTTATTTCTGATTATTATTATTTTTAATGTATTATTATTTCTTTTTTTGTTTATTTAATTGATGTATTTGTAGATACTACTTTGTTTTTCTTTTTGGGGGGGGGTATGGTTGGGATATAAACAAAAAATATTTTGACATTCAGGGCAGACAACAGATATATGATGTATGTGAATATGATGTAATGGATAGGAATTCTGATGCTGGATGTCAATAAAATGAAAAAGAAAAATGTGGGAGGAGTCGCCGCTAGAAAAAGGTGGAAAATCCTGGAGTTTTTTGGGAACTTGGAAAAATGGTACTTTGGTACGTTTTGTTTCGCAATATTATGCAAAAGCAACTGGTCTTACCTTCTGGTACACCGTTACTGTTTTCATCTAATTAATATTTCTTTTATACTTCAACAATTGTGTGCGACATTCTATTGTTGCGGTACAAAGTCCTAATGATTCATTTGCTTCCATTCCTGAGGACATTGGTAATGATGAGGTCAGAGGTTGCAACAATGGCCGCACGGCCATCATTGGAAGCGCTGGCACGAGGAAGAATGACCTTCCTGTTGATGCACTACACTCATTCATGAAAGTTGTGTACTTTGGACAGGAATGTGCTGTGCTACGCTTCGGACGGTGAGAAGACATTTCCCGCTCGGGACAAGGTGCCGGCAGCATGTCTGATGTCCCCTCCCCGCGGGAAAGGAAGGAACTCTTAATCACGGTGGTCCCGACTGCAGGGCGCCTCTGTGGGAGAACGGTGCCCCCTGGTTACCGGCACTGGGTGTGTCTGACGAGTCCCCCGTCCTCAAGGGTCCCCAAGTGTTCTGGCAGGAGGTCAGCACCCGAACACACGCATCGATGCGCACTATTTTCAGACACGCGGGAAGGATGTTAGTGGGAATAGAGGGGTGGGCGGGGGTCTTGACAGTCTCTTATTTTCCAACAGGCAACAAAACAACAGACTGATGTTGGCAACAGTAATTTTCCATCCAGCCAAAGTCACGAAGGGGCATCCTTGTACCTTTCCTGTCTTGAGCCTAATCAGGACGTATTTCCCTGTGAAAAAACACCAAGAGAATCTTAAATCATAAAGTGACACACTTCCTTGACTGCACATCCTTACTATTCAACAACTATTTTAAGAAATCATTTTAATCGTCAGAAAAGTGCGACCCCCGATTTAACTTTTTCACTTCCAATATTAGAACCTTGAGTATTAGCAGATACCGATATTATCCCAATTATAATGTGGAATGTTACAAAACCCAAAAGCCAGTGAAGTTGTCACGTTGTGTAAATGGTAAATAAAAGAGAATACATCCATCCATCCATTTTCTACCGCTTATTCCCTTCGGGGTCGCGGGGGCGCTGGAGCCTATCTCAGCTACAATCAGGCGGAAGGCGGGGTACACCCTGGACAAGTCGCCACCTCATCGCAGGGCCAACACAGATAGACAGACAACACTCACATTCACACAGAATACAATGATTTGCAAATCCTTTTCAACTTATATTCAATTGAATAGACTGCAAAGACAGGATATTTAACATTTGAACTGGAAAACTTTATTTTTTGCAAATATTAGCTCATTTGGAATTTGATGCCTGGAACATGTTTCAAAGAAGCTGGCACAAATGGCAAAAAAGACTGAGAAAGTTGAGGAATGCCCGTCAAACACTTATTTGGAACATCCCACAGGTGAACAGGCTAATTGGGAACAGGTGGGTGCCATGATTGGGTATAAAAGCAGCTTCCATGAAATGCTCAGTCATTCACAAACAAGGATGGGGCGAGGGTCACCACTTTGTCAACAAATGCATGAGCAAATTGTTTAAGAACAACATTTCTCAACCAGCTATTGCAAGGAATTTAGGGATTTCACCATCTACGGTCCGTAATATCATCAAAAAGTTCAGAGAATCTGGACAAATCACTGCACGTAAGCAGCGGTGGGTGGGTGTGTTGCGTGTGGTACACAGAATACATTTCCACACTTCTATTAGTGGACCCGGACATCTTATATGTAATAGAAATGTTTAGGGGAGGGTGTATGGTGTGTGGTCATTAAATATGTAATCTGATATATGTTCTTCACAGAAAATGAGCCAAAGCCAGTGAGTCTCAGTCTGAAAAATTAATTAATTGTATCATTTTTCTTTTAATCCATCCATCCATTTTCTACCACTTATTCCCTTTGGGGTCGCGGGGGGCGCTGGAGCCTATCTCAGCTACAATCGGGCGGTAGGCGGGGTACACCCTGGACAAGTCGCCACCTCATCGCAGGGCCAAAATGAAAACGGGTCCCACAGACCCGCACACCACACAAGAGTTAACCCTTGTGTGGTTAAAACTGCATCATCGTGATCCGAATCCATCACCTCATCTGAGACCCTGTCTCATTGTGATTTGCTTAACTCCAACACAGAGGAACTGCTCCCTTATTTCAATAACGCCTGCCTGGAGGTCCTGGATGCACTGGCCCCGTTCACATACACAAACACACACCATACCAATGATGCAGCCGTGGTGAACCAGACCACCCGCCAGCTCAGAGAGAACCTCTGCGTCTCTACAAATATTAAGATACAGTCTAGTAGAATATAAAAGGGCTGTCAAAATAGCAAAAAGCACCTATTTTCCTAATCTTGTGTCGAAAACAGTAGCCACAAAGCACAGGTGCTAGTTAACACTTTGAACTCGCCTATTGATCCACTGAACTCCAACAGTTCTTCTACTCTCTGTGAACAGTTTTGGACATTTTTCACAGAGAAAAGATCCATGATTAGACTGTCCCTTCCTGCTGCTGTAGTCTCAGTGGAAACATGTCTTCCTGCCTTCCAGTGCTTTGAGCCAGTGACTTAACTAATATAGTCCAACAGATAAAACCCTTTGCATGTCCACTGGATATTATCCCATGTCTGCTTTTTAAACATGTTTTTAACTCTATTGGGCTTTTTTATTGTCCCTCTAGTACAGAGCTGGGCAAATATTTGGACTCGGGGGCCACATTGAGAGAAAAAATGTGTCTGGGGGAGCCAATGTGTATGTGTGTATAAATTATATGTACACATTTAGCTGTAAAAACCTGCTGTACATTATGTGTGTTTGGGTCCCTTTTTTTCAGTAATACCAATACGTGGCATTTATTTATATATATATATATATATATATATATATATATATATTAGGGGTGTAACGGTACACAAAAATTTTGGTTCGGTACGTACCTCGGTTTAGAGGTCACGGTTTGGTTCATTTTCGATACAGTAAGAAAACAACAAAATATACATTTTTTGGTTATTTATTTACCAAATTTGTAAACAATGGCTTTATCCTTTTAACATTGGGAACACTATAATAATTCTGCCCACGTTAATCAACATTAAACTGCCTCAAGTTGTTGCTCAGATTAAATAGAATGACAAAACTTTTCTTCTACATATAAAAAGTGCAACATAAAACAGTTTCAAGTCAACTCATCGTGCTTAATTTATTACAGCATTTGGGAAGCCTGTAGTTGATTTTTATTATGTAAATGTTATATTTTTATCAACATGTGATAGCAGGCACCCTGCCATTCAAAACTAGGCTGCTCCATTACTAATGATTAATGTAACTATAGCTGAAAAAATAGTACAATAGCAATAGGAGAGCCAATTCATCCCTGAACACCATGGAGTTCATGTAGGCTTAATGATGCAGTTACATTGTTATATCAACTATCAGAGACAGAAACTCTTCATTTAACACAATGTCCTTTTTTGCTGCTTCATCACAGCTCAATCAACACAGAAAAAGGTAAAGTGAAATAACAGACAGACAGGGCTTTGCTGTCCGTAACACACACGCACACACACACACACACACACACACACACCGCAAAATGAGCTAACGTTACGCTAAAAGCTAATTAGCCTTCACCTCAAGCCAGGACTGCGAGCGAGCTGAGCTGCCGTTTGTTTCTAGAAGGTCAACGGGCTCATAGTGATGTTACTAGTAGTTGACTGGGAGGTGTTTATTATAATTTGGGGAGAGTCTGCAGCCTGATGCTTACCTGCTAAACACCTACCTGCTCATCATGACGCTGGAGCACTGACTACATGGGCTCTGAATACTTAGACTTAGACTTCCTTTTTATTGTCATTCAAATTTGAACTTTACAGCACAGATAAGAACGAAATTTCGTTACATAAGCTCATGGTAGTGCAGGATAAAAAAGCAATAAGGTGCATATATAAATAAATAAATATATATAAATAATGTATATGTATATATATATATATATATATATATATATATATATAAATAGATTACTGTACAGGTAAATATATTGCACTTTTTCACATGTGTCCACGTTTATGGATGTATGTTGTATTGTCTTTTTTTATTCCAGCGAGTTAATCCATTTTGGGGGGAGTTGAGGGGATAATTTAATTATGATGCGTTCAAGAGCCTTACGGCTTGAGGGAAGAAGCTGTTACAGAACCTGGAGGTTCTGCTTCGGAAGCTGCGGAACCTCTTTCTAGAGTCCAGCAGTGAAAACAGTCCTTGGTGGGTGTGGGAGGAGTCTTTGCAGATTTTCTGAGCCCTGGTCAGGCAGTGGCTTTTTGCGATTTCCTGGATAGGAGGAAGAGGAGTCCTGATGATCTTTTCCGCCGTCCTCACCACTCTCTGGAGAGACTTCCAGTCTGAGGCATTGCAGGCTCCAGTCCAGACAGAGATGCTGTTGGTCAGCAGGTTCTCTATAGTGCCTCTGTAGAATGTGGTCAGAACGGGGGGAGGGAACTGTGCTCTTTTCATCCGACGCAAAAAGTGCATGCACTGCTGAGCTCTTTTTACAAGAGCTCCGGTGTGTAGGGACCAGGTCATATTGTCAGTTATCTGCACCCCCAGGAACTTGGTGCTGCTTACTATCTCCACCGCTGTGCCGTTGATGTAGAGTGGAGCGTGGCTGGACTGGTGCTTCCTGAAGTCAACGATAATCTCCTTGGTCTTGTTGACATTCAGGACCAGGTTGTTGGTTCTGCACCAGTCAACCAGATGTTTCACCTCCTCCTGTAGTCTGTCATTGTTGTCACGGATGAGGCCCACTACTGTCGTGGCGTCCGCATACTTCACAATGTGGTTGGTAGTGGACCTGGCGCAGCAGTCATGAGTCATCAACGTGAACAGCAGCGGACTCAGGACGCAGCCCTGAGGGGAGCCGGTGCTCAGGGAGATGGCACTGGAGGTGTTGTTGCCCACTCTCACAGATTGGGGTCTGTCTGTGAGGAAGTCAAGTAGCCAGTTGCAAAGGGGGGTACTGAATCCAAGGGGGGCCAGTTTGCTCACCAAGTGCTGCGGGATGATGGTGTTGAATGCTGAGCTGAAGTCCAGGAACAACATCCGCACGTGTGTGTCCTTTTCTTCCAGATGTTCTAAGCTCAGGTGGAGTGCAGAGGAGATGGCGTCCTCTGTGGAGCGGTTAGGACGTTAAGCAAACTGGTATGGGTCGAATGTGGGGGGGGAAGTCTGGAGACAATATATTCCTTTACCAGCCTCTCGAAGCACTTCATTATGATGGGGGTGAGTGCAACGGGGCGGTAATCATTGAGGGAGGAGATTATGGGTTATTTTGGCACTGGAATGATTGTGGCCGTCTTAAAACATGATGGTACCACAGCCTGGGTCAGCGAGATGTTGAAGATGTCTGTGAGAACCCCAGCCAGCTGGTCTGCACATCCCTTAAGCACCTTGCCCGGAATGTCATCAGGTCCCGATGCTTTCCGGGGGTTCACTCTCCTCAGGGTTTTACGGTCATCCGCTATATCCAGGTTGAGCGGCTGCTCATCAGGGCAAAGGATGGATTTTCTCGCCGGAGTGGTGTTAAGTGCCTCAAACCTTGCAAAGTAGTTGTTAAGGTCATCTAGGAAGCTGATACTGTTGTCACAGGGACAGGTGGCAGCTTTATAGTCCGTGATGACCTGTATGCCCTGCCACATTCGTCTAGTGTTTGTAGGGTTTTCGAAGAAGTCCTGCACTTTCTGACTGTGAGCACGCTTTGCAACCTTAATGGCACGGTTCAGGTTAGCTCTGGCTGATTTTAATGCCACCATGTCGCCAGACTTGAAAGCCTTGTTCCGAGCCTTCAGTATTGCACGTACCTCACTGTTCATCCAGGGTTTCTCGTTGGCCCGTGTGGGGATGTTCTTGATCAAACTGACATCCTCCATGCACTTCTGAATGTATGCGGACACAGACTCTGCATACTCCTCCACACATGTGTGGTGATTTTCGGTGGCGACTGCTTTGAACATGTCCCAGTCTGTGGTTTCAAAGCAGTCTTGTAATGCTGACATTGCTCCCTCTGGTCAGGTCCTCACCTGCTTCACTGTAGCTTGCTTCCTGATCAGCAGGGGCTTGTATGCAGGAATTAGCATCACAGATAGATGGTCTGAGGAGCTGAGGTGGGGGCGTGGTGCAGCTTTATACACCTGTTTAATATTACTATACACCAAGTCCAATCTGCTTCCACCCCTGGTTGCAAAATTCACATATTGATGGAAATGAGGGAAAACTGTTTTCATGTTAGCTTGATTAAAATCCCCTACCATGATGAAAACTCCCTCTGGATGTGTATTTTGCAGTTCATTGATGGAGCAGTAAAATGAATTCAAAGCTTCTTTGGTGTTAGCACTGGGGGGAATGTACACTGCTGTGAAGATCATAGCACTGAATTCCCTGGGTAAATAAAATGGCTTGCATTTTATAGTTAATAGTTCAACATCAGAAGAGCAGTGACGTGATACTATCTTCCCATTATTGCACCAGTTATTTATACGCACTGCTGATTGGTTGTTACCGCTCTGAATACGCACTGCTGATTGGCTGTGTAGAGTACTGACAGAGACAGGCAGAACGAAGCGGAGCAGCTTGTTAAGACTTTAGCTGAGGCGGCTACTTTTAATATGTTCGTCTGGAAACTCATTCGGTACACCTCCGAACCAAACCGAAACCCCCGTACCGAAACGGTTCAATACAAATACACGTAGTGTTACACTCCTAATATATATATGTATATATATATATATATATATATATATATATATATATATATATATATATGTATATATGTATATATTAATTATAAATTAATCGCCAACTATTTTCATAATCGATTTTAATCGATTTAATCGATTAGTTGTTGCAGCCCTAATGTGTATATATATATTTATATATATGTGTATATGTAAATACATATATATATATATATATATGTATATATATATATATATATATGCAGTGTTGGGTTAGTTACTGAAAACCAGTAACTAGTTACAGTTACTAGTTACTTTATTTCAAAAGTAACTCAGTTACTAACTCAGTTACTTACACCAAAAAGTAATGCGTTACTGTGAAAAGTAACTATTTAGTTACTTCTTTTTTTCTTCTTTTTTTTTTTAAAGCTCCCATTAATGCCCTTTTTGCCTTCATTTCAGTACTGTTATTGCACTGGAGAATAATACAATCTGTTGATCAACTTGACATACATTTTTATTTTCCTTTTAACATAATGAATGAAAAACAGTGCAACATAAAAAGGCATTCCTCCTTTCTTTAAACTTGGACCAATGACCATTAATAAAAAACAATTTTAAGTGCAACATAAGAAGGCACATCATCTTCCTTGAAACATAGGTAGTGAAATAAAGCCTGACATCTGGAGTGATGCTGCTGTCTTCCACACTTGGAGCCATGGATTGTAGAATCCTTGTTTTCAGTGGCAGGATCATTGACACAGATGGTGAAGTTTCAGTGCTCAGTAGAGATGGAACACTTTTAAGCACCTAGAGGACCTCACCTGCCACTCTCACATCATCATCAGACAGGGTGACATTTGTCTTCAGGGTGTTGTGGGTCAATGCAGAGTATATAGCTGCCTGCTGCTCCAACATATCATAAGTGGAGTTCCACCTCGTTGGGACATCATGTATGAGCAGGCAGCTTTAGCATTTCTTGCTTTGTCTTAAGCACATGAGCAGCTGTTGTGCTTGGGTGGAAGTAAGAAACCTTCCTGATCCTCCCAAAGAGGCGCTCCATCCTATTGACTGAGATTCCCTTCTGTGATGCCAAATTCACTACATGTGCAAAGCACCTATCTGTGGTCCCAGTCCTGCCTCATTCTCTGTCATTATTTGATTTTTGGCATTATCACGTGTGACTGGGATATCTTTATCTTCCATTCCTTCACTGCTTGTGTCAGCACCTGCGCAAGGTGACTCTCGTAGAGGGGGCGTGTCTTCTCATCTCCCAGTCTGCTGTGATGAAGTGAGCGCTTATAGTTCCGCTGGACGTCCACCCGTCTGTCATGAGCGCAACAGATGATGCTCGGGATAGTTCATCCACAACTTTTTTCTTCTCCTGCTCATAAAGATCTGGCACAATCTTATTGCTGAAGTGGGTGCGCGACGGGATGTCGTGACGTGGTTCAAGCACGTTCAGCATGTGTTTAAAACCCTCGTTTTGCACAACCGAATCTGCACTTATAAACACACCGATTCAATGGCGCTGGGCGTTCAAGCTCCTCCGTTATTGCGCTCGCCATGACCACGCTGTGTGTGGACTGAACGTGACAACAACTTTTTTTTTTTGTTTCATATATCAAACCGCGGATCAAACCTCCCCTCCCCCAGAGGAAGATTCAGAAGAAAGACACTGCAGCGCTTCTGTTTCTAGCCGATACTGCGTTATTTTACGTTACTTTTGATGTAGTAACGCATCATGTAGTAACGGTAACTAAATTACTGAATAAAAAAAAATAACGCGTTAGATTACTAGTTACCGCCGAAACTAACGGCGTTACTTTGTAACGCGTTAGTCCCAACACTGTATATATGTATATATATGCGTGTATATATATATATATATATATATATATGTATATATATGCATGTATATATATGTGTATGTATATGTGTGTGTGTGTGTATATGTATGTATGTATACATACATATATATGTGTATGCGCCACGTGTTGGTATTAGTGTTCCTGAAAAAAAGGGACCCAAACACACATACTGTACAGCTAATTGTGTACATATCATTTACTCTGTAACACTCTTCTGCCTTGGTGACTGTGAGTAATTAGCACGTCATTATTTGATACTTGTTTGCGTTGACAAATGTGGCTTTACTGTACTTTCTATTGCACACATTTTTTTGGTACAAATCATAGAATGTGACGTTTGTGTAAAGGTTACTTGTAGGCAATCCATAACTAGAAACTTACTATTAATATCAATGAAATATTTTAACTTTCATAATGATTTGGAGCGCATGAGAAAGTGGAAAGTAAAAAAAAAAAGAAAAAAAAGTGCTGTTTAAAGAATTGGTCATTTATTAACAAATTTGAGAGCAGCAACAAAACGAATGTAAAGAAGAAAGAAAAAGTTGCTAAGTCAGCATTAATACTGCTAATGAGTTTACTGTACACCAACAGTTGAGTAGAGCTAACAACATTTTGAAGTGGATAGAGAGTTAGATCAAGCTGCAGGATGCTAAAATGATATTTTAAATGCAGCTACTGCCATCCTGTGGATTTAATAGAAGGTTGCCTACAGCCACAACTGTTTGTGTCAGTGTTTTGTGACCCAGCACTAATTAAAAAAACAAAAAATGGCTATATGCCATTATAAATTAAACTAAATACAGGCTTTAATGTTGCATTCATGGTAAATTCCATCTATTTGGACTCCACAATATGAACACAATCAGAGGAATTTTCCTGGGAAAGTATCTCCCCCAGTGCTTTTGTTTTTGTTATTTGTCAGAGCCCTTGATGAATGTAACCTTTGACCCAGTGCGCTGTCTCTCCCATAAACACGGAGAGACTTCAAACCCACACGGGAACCTTTTTAGGCTACAAATGTTAAACAGCCCAGATTGGACCATGCAACCTGAAATCACACATGGACTGACTGGCGGGCGCCTGCTATCTGATACAGCGCTTTTTGACGTACGGCCAAACATTGCACGTAACGAACGTATCATTTCTGAACTGAGGAGACCAATTTTTGAAGCTTTTCAGGTGGAGTTCTTTCCCATTCTTGCTTGATGTACAGCTTAAGTCAGGGGTCGGGAAACTTTTTGGCTGAGAGAGCCATGAAAGACAAATATTTTAAAATGTATTTCCGTGAGAGCCATATAATATTTTTTTTAACACTGAATACAACTAAATGCGTGCATGTTTAAGTAAGACCAACATTTTTAGAGTCTCTCATTCTTTTTAATAACATTGTTATTCTGAAGCTAACCAATAATAAATAAAATACTTGAACAGGTGCGGTAGAAAACAGATGGATGGATTAAAATGCATGAGAATGTTTTATATTTTGAACGTTATTTTTAACACTGTGATTACCAGCGGAATTATTCAGTACTTATCCTGTTAAGTAATGTCAGCTAAGATTTATCTGAGAGCCAGATGCAGTCATCAAAAGAGCCACATCTGGCTCTAGAGCCATAGGTTCCCTACCCCTGGCTTAAGTTGTTCAACAGTCTCCCTTGTGCTATTTTAGGCTTCATATTGCACCACACATTTTCAATGGGAGACAGGTCTGGACTACAGGCAGGCCAGTCTAGTACCCGCACTCTTTTACTACGAAGCCACGCTGTTGTAACACAGCAGGGGCGTCCATGATAACATTGCTTGGATGGCAGCATATGTTGCTCCAAAACCTGTATGTACCTTTCAGCATTAATGGTGCCTTCACAGATGTGTAAGTTACCCATGCCTTTGGTACTAATACACCCCCAAACCATCACAGATGCTGCCTTTTCAACTTCGCGCCTAGAACAATCCGGATGGTTCTTTTCCTCTTTGTTCCGGAGGACACGACGTCCACAGTTTCCAAAAACAATTTCAAATGTGGACTCGTCAGACCACAGAACACTTTTACACTTTGCATCAGTCCATCTTAGATGAGCTCGGGCCCAGCGAAGCCGGCGGCGTTTATGGGTGTTGTTGATCAATGGCTTTGCATAGTAGAGTTTTAACTTGCACTTAAAGATGTAGCGACCAACTGTAGTTACTGATAGTGGTTTTCTGAAATGTTCCTGAGCCCATGTGGTGATATCCTTTACACACTGATGTCACTTTTTTGATGAAGGGACCCAAGTGTAACCCATATTCAAAATACCCATTAAAAACATGCATACAGTGCAAAGACTTTTATTGTGGAGGGATACTTCCTGCCGCTCGCTTCCTTTTAAGGAAGTGCTGCTCACTTCACAACCCCCTCCCGTACCTGCTGTGGCTGCATTCTTCAGATGCAAGTGCCATTGATTATTTGAGAAAGCAAATGGTTAAGCTTCAAGAGAAGATGTCCGCTCTGTTGTCTAGAAAAACACAGAACACTGATAGAACAGATCACAAACAGAACAAGCAGAAACCAAGAAATAGCAATGCTACAAAACCTAATTGGTTTTGTTTCAAATGCAGGCAAGATGGACACATGTTCAAACAATGCAAGCCCCGCTCTAGTGGAGAACAAGAGGAGACCGGTCAAGCTCAAGCAACAATCCGGGGAGAGCCGTAAGCCGTTAAACTGCATGCAGCTTCCTCGGGGGGACAAGTGGGAGCAGTCCACCGATCGTTGTCCCCACAGCAGGCACTCAACTTTTCAAGCCTCAATACCAAAAGGCATGGTTGTCACCAGAAGCACTGGAGAGATCAAAATCCGAGGAGCCAAATTCCATTGCTTCTTTGACACAGGATCTCAGGTCACAACAGTTTCGCACTCATTTTACAACACCTACCTCGCAGATCATGAAGTAAAACCTTTGAACAATCTCCTTGAGGTAGAGTGCGCCAACGGACAGAGTGTGCCTTATATTGGATATATAGAGCTTGGCATAACTTTCCCGGCAGAGTTTGTCGGTGAGGAGATGGACATTGACACTCTTGCCCTTGTTGTCCCTGACCTGCAGGCATTTTTAGACATAATGCAGGTTTGGTTTTGGAGTTAGGTTTATAACTTTTCATATTTAGTATGACAGTAGTATGGGGTATCGGACTGTCTGATTGTGGCGGGTCGCTCCCTGTATGATGCCAGAGCTTGGTCCGCATTGCCGGCAGTAAGTCGGACCTCTTTCCAGTGAGGGTTGAACTAAACCACAAATAGGGCAGCCTTGGCGGACCAAGGCTGCCCTTTGTCACCGATTCTGTTGTTAACTTTTATGAACAGAATTTCTAGGCGCAGTCATGGCGTTGAGGGGATCCGGTTTGGTGGTTGCAGGATTAGGTCTCTGCTTTTTGCAGATGATGTGGTCCTGATGGCTTCAACTGGCCAGGATCTCCAGCTCTCATTGGATGGCCGAGTATGAAGCAACTGGGATGAGAATCAGCACCTCCAAGTCCGAGTCCATGGTTCTCGCCCGGTAAAGGGTGGGGTGCCATTTCCAGGTTGAGGAGGCGATGGCACATACTAGATGGCCCCAAGTGGAGGAGTTCAAGTACCTAGGAGTCTTGTTCATGAGTGAGGGAAGAGTGGATCATGAGATCCACAGGCGGATCGGTGCGGCGTCTTCAGTAATGAGGACGCTATATCGATCCATTGTGGTGAAGAAGGAGCTGAGCCAGAATTAAAAGCTCTAAATTTACCGGTCGATCTACATTCCCATCCTGCACCCATGGTCATGGTTATGACCGAAAAGACAAGATCACGGGTACAAGCGGCCAAATTGAGTTTCCTCCGCCGGGTGGCGGGTCTCTCCCTTGGAGATAGGAGAAGAAGCTCTGTCATCCGGGAAGAACTCAGAGTAAAGTGCTGCTCCTCCACATTGAGAGGAGCCAGATGAGGTGGTTCGGGCATCTGCTCAGGATGCCACCCGAACGCCTCCCGAGGGAGGTGTTTAGGGCAAGTCCGACCGGCAGGAGGCCACGGGGAAGCCCCAGGACACATTGGGAAGATTATGTCTCCCGGCTGGCCTGGGAACGCCTCAGGATCCCCCGAGAAGAGCTGGAAGAAGTGGCTGGGAGAGGGAAGTCTGGGCTTCTCTGTTTAGGCTGCTGCCCCCGCAACCCGACCTCAGTTAAGCGGAAGAAAATGGATGGATTTAGTAACGACAAAAAAAAAATGATTCTAGTAAATTTCACATGGATACAATTTTACAGGTATTTTTAGACATAATGCATGTTTGGTTTTGGAATTATGTTTATATAACTTTCATATGTATTATGACAGTTATACTGTCATCTTGAGTAAAACTAACTTGTGTCTTTACAAACATTACAAACTATGTTTTTCCAGTAAAACTCACAAAAATAATTGTTTCCAGGCATTGTTATACATTTTTCATGTGTGGTTTAGGAAATATGTTTAAATAACTGTCATATTGAATGTGGCAGTTATACTGTTATTATGTGTAAAACCAAATTTTTGTATTTGCAAACCTTACAAAAACAACTGATTCTAGTAAAACTCACATAGATTCAATATTACAGGCATTTTTAGACATTTTACATGTTTGGTTTAGGAGTTGTGTTTGAATACATTTTTATTGCTTTTTTCGTTAGGGCAAGTCCGATCGGCAGGAGGCCACAGGGAAGACCCAGGACACATTGGGAAGACTATGTCTCAGGCTGGCATGGTAATGCCTCGGGATCCCCCGAGAAGAGCTGGACAAAGTGGCTGGGGAGAGGGAAGTCTGGGCTTTTCTGCTTAGGCTGCTGCCCCCGCAACCCGACCTCGATAAGCGGAAGAAAATGGATGGATTTAGTATGACAGTTATACTGTCATATTGAGTAAAAAAAACGATTTTTCATAGATTCAATATTACAGGCATCTTTAGATGGATTGTATGTTTGGTTTTGGAGATATGTTTATACAACTTTCATATTTAGTATGACAGTTATACTGTCATATTGAGTAAAAAAAAAAAAAAGACTTGTGTCTGCAAACCTTACAAAAGATGATTATTCTAGTAAAACTAACAAAGATACATTTTTCCAAGCATTATTAGCATTTGTTGTTTTGGACTTATAATGCTTGCGTTGCCGGCAGTGAGAGGCGACGGGCTCGGGTGGCAATTCTTGTTGCCCCCCGGCTCAAAGCCTGCACGTTGGAGTTCAACCCAGTTTTTCATCGGCAGGAACATCATTTTACTCCAAATTTTAAGTACATTTTATATATCTGTACTATTTGCTCTTATGAAGTAATTCAGTAGATTTTAATTATTTTCTTGTGCTTGACATTTTAATTGACTTGGTTGCATTACGTTACATTACTCACTAAAATTAGATAATCATTGCCAGTTTTCTTTTGATAAATGTTACCAAATAAATTTAACCAATACTCTATGCATTTAATATATATGTATCACATATCACACAACTAAATTACAATGCAATTAAACAGTTTATTTTTAATTCAATCTTACAACCCTCTGAAACAGAGTTTCTACATTCATTGCAGAAATATAATACTCAACAACAACTTCTGGGAGAGGGTCAGGACAGAAACCGCCTCTTAAACTTTGAGCAGTAATCTTTCTCCCTGATGAATTTCTCCTCGACCTCCTCTCCCTAGCCCTCAACTCCAACTGTCCACAAAGTCCACTGGCTCCTCCAAAGGGAACCCTGAAAATGAAGAGTCACAATTTGTGGTAGTAAAACAATGGTCTAAAATATTCAGCCACAATTTTAATATTACATTATGATGGATGAATAAGGGAAAATAACAAAGCAATATAATGCATACATTATTTTCTACTTGCCTGAATTATGAGAATAATGTTCTGTTCTGATTTGCTTCCTGTTGATGGAAAAATATTTGAATAAGAAATAAACTACATCATAAACATTAATGAACATTTTGTTTTGTCTAGCTAAATAAAACAATTAACACATGACAGATTTATTTGCGAGTAGAAGTTGTAATGAACAATCCATTCTTTCATTGAATTACAAAAACATGTTGCTGTGGGCTTCACACCGATAACTAGCTTCTTGTCAAAAAAAAGAAAAGAAAGAAAACTGCCAGCGAAGTCTCTTTGTAATCGCAAGCTGATGCTCTCAAAGACCTCTGGCGCTTCTGTCAGTAAATGTGTGTTTTAAAAACCTATTCTGGGGCATTTCTCCCAAACATTCAGCAGTATCGCCCCCTCATTCCCAATGCACATTAATTAACATTAATTCACTAACGTTAACGTTACTTCAGTGTCGCCGCCAAAAGTTTTACAGAGAACAATACCATGTTCTACTATGTTGACGTCAGTTGATAAAAGTTATACCGTTAGGTTGGTGGTTTTTTAATATCCTAACGTTATATTAGTTAACTTTAGTTTTTATCAGGAAAAACTGCAGCCCTCCCACTACAGGCCAGCACGGACCAATGTAGCGTTATGCTAACTTTTTTACTTAACTTACTTACTTAACTTATGAGCAGTTACACATCTTGCGTCAAACTACATGCAGACGTATAAAAAAGAAGGTAATAACTTACCTGTGGAATGACTTGCGCGCGCTACACCTTGCAGTACTCTGTGGAGTGATCCTAACGGCCAGGGCCTGTTGTGCTGTGCGCATGCGTCGTCGTGCATGAGTTTCAAAACACTAGATTTTCAGAGTAAAGTTTATGTAATATTTTTAGGTTTATGTATGTACAACTATTAAACATTTAAATAGTATGAGGAAACATAAGTAAAACTTACTCTTCCCCCATAATTCATGTATTAAATGAATACAAAAATGTTTAATTTTACTTAAGAAACTCTAGTTCTTACTGAATGTTAAAATTATTAGGTATAAATTATGACAGTTACTCTAATAGAGTTTACAGCACCAAAAAGTCACTTTTTTCAGTGTGGTCAGCAGGCTCTTTATAACAAAGATACATCTCTCCAAGCATTATTAGCTATTTTGCATTTGTTGTTTAGGAGTTATGTTTAAATAACTGCCATAGTGAGTAAAACCTCAATTTTGTATTTGCAAACCTTACAAAAACAACTGATTCTAGTAAAACTCACACAGATACAATATTACAGGCATTTTTAGACATGTTTGGTTTTGGAGTAATGTTTATATAATCATATATAGAGGGACGGCGTGGCGCAGTGGAAGAATGGCCGTGCGCGACCCGAGGGTCCCTGGTTCAATCCCCACCTAGTACCAACCTCGTCATGTCCGTTGTGTCCTGAGCAAGACACTTCACCCTTGCTCCTGATGGGTGCTGGTTAGCGCCTTGCATGGCAGCTCCCTCCATCAGTGTGTGAATGTGTGTGTGAATGGGTAAATGTGGAAGTAGTGTCAAAGCGCTTTGAGTACCTTGAAGGTAGAAAAGCGCTATACAAGTACAACCCATTTATCATTTATCATTTATGACAGCTATACTGTTATATTGAGTAAAAAAAACTAACTTGTGTCTTTACAAACCTTACAAAATATATTTTTTCTAGTAAAATTAAAAAAGATACATATATCCAGGCTTTATTAACAGTTTTGCATTTGTTGTTTAGGAGTTATGTTTAAATAACTGTCATAGTGAGTAAAATCTAATTTTTGTATTTGCAAACCTTACAAAAACAACTGATTCTCATAAAACTCACATGGAGGCATTTTTAGACATAACATGTTTGGTTTTGGAGTTATGTTTATATAACTTTCTCATTTAGTATGACAGTTATACTGTCATATTGAGTAAAAAACGAACTTGTGTCTGTACAAACCTTAAAAAATATTGTTTTCCAGTAAAACTCACAAAGAGACATTTCCCCAGGTATTATTAGCCATTGTGCATGTGTGGTTTCGGAGTTATGTTTAAATAAATGTCAAATTGAATGTGGCAGGTATACTGTCATGAGTAAAACCTAATTTTTGTAATTGTAAACCTTACCAAAATGCCTGATTCTGGTAAAACTCACATAGATTCAATATTACATGCATTTTTAGACGGATTGCTTGTTTGGTTTTGGAGTTATGTTTTTACAACTTTCATATTTAGTATGACAGTTATACTGTCATATTGAGTAAAAAAAAAACTAACTTGTGTCTTTGCAAACCTTACAAAAGATCATTATTCTGGTAAAGACTTAGACTTTCTTTTTATTGCCATTCAAATTTGAACTTTACAGCACAGATAAGAACAACATTTCGTTACAAAAGCTCATGGTAGTGCAGGATAAAAAAGCAATAAGGTGCATATATAAATAAATAAATATAAATAATATAAATATACTTAAATATATAAAAATAAATAAATAAAAAGATTACTGTGCAGATAAATATATTGCACTTTTTCCACATGCGCCCACGTTTATGGGTGTGTTATATTGTTTTTTTTATTCCAGCGAGTTAATCCATTTTGAGGGGAGTTGAGGGGATAATTTAGGGACGGCGTGGCGCAGTGGAAGAATGGCCGTGCGCGACCCGAGGGTCCCTGGTTCAATCCCCACCTAGTACCAACCTCGTCATGTCCGTTGTGTCCTGAGCAAGACACTTCACCCTTGCTCCTGATGGCTGCTGGTTAGCGCCTTGCATGGCAGCTCCCTCCATCAGTGTGTGAATGTGTGTGTGAATGGGTAAATGTGGAAGTAGTGTCAAAGCGCTTTGAGTACCTTGAAGGTAGAAAAGCGCTATACAAGTACAACCCATTTATCATTTATTTATTTATTTATAATTTAATTATAATGCGTTCAAGAGTCTTACGGCCTGAGGGAAGAAGCTGTTACAGAAGCTGGAGGTTCTGCTTCGGAGGCTGCGGAACCTCTTTCTAGAGTCCAGCAGTGAAAACAGTCCTTGGTGGGGGTGGGAGGAGTCTTTGCAAATTTTCTGAGCCCTGGTCAGGCAGCGCTTTTTGCGATCTCCTGGATAGGAGGAAGAGGAGTCCTGAAGATCTTTTCCGCCGTCCTCACCACTCTCTGGAGAGACTTCCAGTCTGAGGCACTGCAGGCTCCAGTCCAGACAGAGATGCTGTTGGTCAGCAGGCTCTCTATAACAAAGATACAGTTCTCCAAGCATTATTAGCTATTTGCATTTGTTGTTTAGGATTTATGTTTAAATAACTGTCATAGTGAGTAAAACCTAAATTTTGTATTTGCAAACCTTACAAAAACAACTGATTCTAGTAATACTCACATGGATACAATATTACAGGCATTTTTAGACTTAATGCATGTTTGGTTTTAGAGTTATGTTTATATAACTTTCATATTTAGTATGACAGTAAAACTGTCATATTGAGTAAAAAAACAACTAACTTGTGTCTTTACAAACCTTACAAAATAGTTTTCCCAGTAAAACTCACAAAGATCCATTTCTACAGGCATTATTAGCCATTTTGCATGTGCGATTTAGGAGTTATGTTTAAATAACTGCCATATTGAGTGTGACAGTAAAGTCATAGTGAGTAAAACAAACTAACTTGTGTCTTTGCAATGCTTACAAAAGAAAATGTTACTAGTAAAACTCACAAAAGATACATTTCTTCATGCATTATTAGAAAATGTTCATGTGTAGTTTAGGAGTTATGTTTTAATAACTGTCAAAATGAGTGTGGCAGTTATACGGTCATTCAGTGTTAAACCTCATTTTTGTATTTGCAAACCTTACAAAAACAACTGATTCTAGTAAAACTCACATAGATTCAATATTGCAGGCATTTTAGACATTTCACATGTTTGGTTTAGGAGTTGTGTTTGAATACATTTTAATTGCTTTTTTCGTTAGGGCAAGTCCGACCGGCAGGAGGCCACGGGGAAGCCCCAGGACACATTGGGAAGACTATGTCAGCCGGCTGGACTGGGAACGCTTCGGGATCCCCCGAGAAGAGCTGGATGAAGTGGCTGGGGAGAGGGAAGTCTGGGCTTCTCTGCTTAGGCTGCTGCCCCCGCAACCCGACCTCAGATAAGCGGAAGAAAATGGATAGATTTAGTATGACAGTTATACTATTATATTGAGTAAAAAAAACTAACTTGTGTCTTTATAAACCTTGTTTTCTAGTAAAACTCAAAGATACATCTCCAGGCATTATAAGCCATTTTGCATGTGTGGTTTAGGGGTTATGTTTAAATAACTGCCATATTGAATTATGAGTAAAACCTCATTTTTGTAATTGTAAACCTTACCAAAATACCTGATTCTGGTAAAACTCACAAAGATTCAATATTACAGGCATTTTTAGACGGATTGCATGTGTAGTTTTGAAATTATGTTTATACAACTTTCTTATTTAGTATGACAATTATACTATCATATTGAGTAAAAAAACTAACTTGTGTCTTTGCAAACCTTACAAAAGAACATTATTTTAGTAAAACTCACAAAAATACATCTCCAGGTATTATTAGCCATTTTGCATTTGTTGTTTAGGAGTTATGTTTAAATAACTGGCATAGTGAGTAAAACCTAATTTTTTGTATTTGCAAACCTTACAAAAACAACTGATTCTAGTAATACTCACATGGATACAATATTACAGGCATTTTTAGACATTTTGCATTGTTGGCCTTCCGCCCGATTGTAGCTGAGATAGGCTCCAGCGCCCCCCGCGACCCCAAAGGGAATAAGCGGTAGAAAATGGATGGATGGATGGGTTTAGGAATAATGTTGCAATACATTTTTATTGCTTTTTTTGCATTATCTCAGGATTGTAAAAATATTACTGTCATATTGAGTAAAAAACTACTGATTGGGTGTGGCAGTTAGTCACACCCAATCATATTGTTGAGATAGCAACAGCTATCTTAACATTATGTGTAAAACCTAATTGTTGTATTTGCAAACCTTACAAAAACAAGTGATTTTAGTAAAACTCACATGGATAAAATATTACAGGCATTTTTAGACATAATACATCTTTGGTTTATGAATCGTGTTCGATTGCTCCTGCTCACAGAACCACACAGCAGCGCACGACACACGAGCCACAAGCCCACAGCCCAAGGCAGTTATATACCCCTGCAAATCCACAAGGCACGACACTTACTTTGGAGGCAGAGTTTCCTCTGCCCCTGCGGGTTGTGGGATTCTGGGGGTTCTTTTCGGTAGCCTGCGGGTCTGCTGGGTAGTCCTGGGGATTCCTTCTCAACCTGCGCGCGTTCACCCGGTCCTCCTTGTCAAGCCTGACGATCCTCCTGGTCGCTCCTTTTTAAATGTGTGCAGCCCTAATGCTCCACAGTTGCGTCTGATTTCAGGTGCCGTTCGATCGGGCCCTTTGGTTGTCAGGGGCAACAAGCTAAAAGGGGCAACGTCTTAAAGTGCCAGCAAAGTCCACAAGAAATAAAATGATGCAATTAAAAATACAGTCAAAGTCCTCAAAGTGTAAAAACATGCAATTAAAAATACAATCAAATTGTAAAATGTAAAAACATGCAATTAAAATCTACAACAATAAAAACACTCAGACATGCATGACAATGAAACAAAAAAAATAAAATCCCCTTCTTGTGTCCCATCACATCCCCCCCCCCCATACATTATCGTTGTCAGTCCCTGCAACGGTGCGAACTCTCGTCTGCATAGCAGGCAGGCAACTGTCGGTCAAAGCCTTTTTTAGCTCTTCATAGGACGTCTGACACTCTGGTGTCCACACTATTTTGTGGGCCTGTGCCTTCTTGTCGGTGGGACGGCCAGTGAGGCCGTCCCACCGACATTTATTTAGGGGACGGGCTATTTTAGCAAACCCAGCCACAAAACGTTGGTAATAGCCTGCCAATCCAAGAAACGCTCTCACTTCCTTGACAGTGGTCGGAGCGGCCCAGTCCTGTACTGCCTTCATTTTACCTGGGTCCGGTCTCACTCCATCCCGATCCACCACGTGTCCCAAGAATTTCACCTCACGCTGAAAGAGCTTGCACTTAGAGGGCTTGAGTTTAAGTCCATGTCGCTGCAACCGTTCAAACACCTGGTCCAGGTGCTGTAGATGGGCAGTGAAATCAACAGAAAAAATTATTATGTCATCAAGATAAACCAAAAATGATTCCGCTATTTGACCATTCAAACAATGATGTATAAGCCGTTGGAAAGTGGCAGGTGCATTGCATAGACCAAATGGCATGCGTTCAAACTCGAACAGTCCGAGGGGAGTTGTAAATGCAGTCTTTTCACCATCGTCCGGGTGCACCTCCACTTGCCAATATCCACTAGCGAGGTCTAAGGTCGAAAACCATTCAGATTTGCTCAGACCAGTAAGGGTCTCTTCGATTCGGGGGAACGGAAAGGCGTCTTTCTGTGTAACTGAGTTTAACCTCCGGTAGTCTACACAAAAGCGCCAACTCCCATCCTTTTTGCGGACTAACACTATAGGTTCTGCCCAGGGACTGCAGCTTTCCTTTATCACTCTCTGTTCAAGCATACCTGAAAGCATGCAGTGTCTTCACTTCCTTATACTACAGAGGCGGGATGGGTCGGTATCTCTCCCTGGTAGGGGCGGAATCTCCAGTCAATATCCTGTGTTGCACAACACTGGTCTTTCCAAAGTCCTCATGTTGTGCAAACACCTTCTCCCACTTCGCCAGCAGGGCGCGTAGCTGCACCTGTTGCTGCTCAGACAGATCCGGCTTATCACTCAAATCCCTAACATCTGGGACAGTTCTGGATTGGTTTGGGCTGTGGCATCAATGAGTCACACTTTTACCACACCCTCCTCTACTAGAGACAAACACAGATCCTCAGCTCCATGCACATCACTATCATCAACACAGAACAGCTGCCCTAGCTTCTCAAATCGTTTGAAGGAAATACTGTAGGAATGGGGGTTATAAACACGGAGGGGCAGCCTACCTCTGTTCACCACGACCAGTGATTTTGGCGTGGCAGGGCGCAGTAGTTAGCCCCACACCAACATCTCCTATGGGGGATATGTAATACTAGTCTTCGAGGCCAATCTCACGTGGCCTAGCAAACCATCTTCAGCAGCAACAGCTTCTATACGGGAACATGTAGCAAAAGCTTCCCTCCACACCTTTTGCTTTTGAAGATGCCGAAGAGTAGAGGTCTTAGGACATTTAAAAACGGCATCCCAACAACCCACGATTAGATTCATACCTATTATGAAGGGGTGTGTACAGTTTTGATCCGCAACAATTACTACTCCTCTTTCGGGAACTTTAACACCCTCTACCTCAAAATCAAGAACCGCATAGGGGATTTCCAGGACATTAGCTTCTCCTAGACGAAAAAGGGTAGGGGTCCTTTCGAGCTTAGCTTTGGTAAAGTGAGCATTAAATAGGCTTTCGGAGCGTCACTTGGGACCCGGTGTCTAAAAGTCCTGGCAGAATAGTGCCTCCAGCGTCTACTTGTATTGTGGGGCATTGACCTACAAATGTTTCTGGGGCCCTGGATGATGTTGGCGTGGTGGCCAGCCCTGCAACTCGGACCTCAGCAGCAGGGACATTTAGTTTAAATCCGGTGCATGTGTAGTTGCAGTGCTGAATTTTTAGACATAATGCATGTTTGGTTTTGGAGTTGAAGTGAACTTTTGTTTATAGTATGACAGTTCTACTGTTATATTGAGTAAAAAAAACTAACTTGTGTCTTTACAAACCTTACAACATATTTTTTCCCAGTAAAACTCACAAAGATACATTTCTACAGGCATTATTAGCCATTTTGCATGTGTGGTTTAAGAGTTATGTTTAAATAACTGATATTGAGTGTGACAGTATACTGTCAAAGTGAGTAAAAAAAACTAACTTGTGTCTTTGCAAACCTTACAAAAGAAAATGTTACTAGTAAAACTCACAAAGATACATTTCTTCATGCATTATTAGAAAATGTTCATGTGTAGTTTTGAAGTTATGTATATATAACTTTCATATATAGTATGACAGTTATACTGTTATATTGAGTAAAAAAAACTAACTTGTGTCTTTACAAACCTTACAACATATTTTTTCCCAGTAAAACTCATAAAGATACATTTCTCCAGGCATTATTAGCCATTTTGCATGTGTGGTTTAGGAGTTATGTTTAAATAACTGAAATTGAGTGTGACAGTATACTGTCAAAGTGAGTAAAAAAACAACTAACTTGTGTCTTTGCAAACCTTACAAAAGAAAATGTTACTAGTAAAACTCACAAAGTTACATTTCTTCATGCATTATTAGAAAATGGTCATGTGTAGTTTAGGAGTTATGTTTAAATAACTGTCATATTGAGTGTGGTAGTATAACTGCCACACATATTGAGTTATAAAGTTATGTGTAAAACCAAATTTTTGTATTTGCAAACCTTACAAAAACAACTGATTCTAGTAAAACTCACATATATTCAATATTAAAGGCATTTTAGACATTTTACATGTTCTGTTTAAGAGTTGTGTTTGAATACATTTGTATTGCTTTTTTCGTTAAGGCAAGTCCAAACGGCAGGAGGCCACGGGGAAGACACAGGACACATTGGGAAGATTATGTCAGCTGGCTGGCCTGGGAACGCCTCGGAATCCCCCGAGAAGAGCTGGACGAAGTAGCTGGGGAGAGGGAAGTCTGGGCTTCTCTGCTTAGGCTGCAGCCCCCACAACACCACCTCGGATAAGCGGAAGAAAATGGATGGATTTAGTATGACAGTTATACTATCATATTGAGTAAAAAAAACTAACTTTTGTTTTTGTAAACATTCAAAATATATTTTTTCTAGTAAAGCTCACAAAGATACATATAGTTTAAATAACTGTCATAGTAAGTCAAACCTATTTTTTGTATTTGAAAACCTTACAAAAACAACTAATTCTAGTAAAACTCACATGGATTCAATATTAGAGGCATGTTTACACATTTTGCATGTTTGGTTTAGCAATTATGATGGAACACATTTTTATTGCTTTTTTCGTATTGTCTCAGGATTTTAAGAATATTACTCTCAAATTCAGTAAAATACTACTTTCTGTGTTTGCAAGGATTAAAAAGGCATATTTTTCGAGTAAAACTCCTAAGGATGCATTATTTCAGGCATCATTAACCATTTAGCATTTGTAGTTTAGGAGTTATGTTTAAATAACTGTCATATTAAATGTAACAGTATACTCTCATATAGAGTAAAACCTAATTTTTGTATTTGCAAACCTTACAAAAACAACTGATTCTAGTAAAACTCACATGGATTCAATATTACAGTTATTTTTAGACATTTTGCCTGTTTGGTTTAGAAATTATGATGGAATACATTTTTATTGCTTTTTTCGCATTATCTCAGGATTTTAGGAATATTACTGTCATATTGAGTAAAAAACTACTTTTTCTGTTTGCAAGCCTTAAAAAGGCATATGTTTCGAGTAAAACTCACAAGAATGCATTAATTCAGGCAATATTAGCTCATTTTATGTGTAGTTTAGGAGTTATGTTTAAATTACTGTCATATTGAGTGTACATTGTCATGGTGAAAAAAAACACATTTTTGTATTTGCAAAAAATTTCAAACACAGCAGATTCTAGTAAAATTCACATGGATTCAATACTACAGGCATTTTTACACATATTGCATGTTTTACTTGGGAAATATGAATGAATATATTTGTATTGCTTTTTTCGCATTATCTCAGGATTTTAGGAATATAACTGTCATATTGAGTAAAAAAAACACTTTTTGTGTTTGCAAGCCTTAAAAAAGCATATGTTTTGAGTACAACTCACAAGAATGCATTATTTCAGGCAATATTAGCTCATTTTTATGTGTAGTTTAGGAGTTAGGTTTAATTTATTGTCATAATGAGTGTACATTGTCATGTTGAAAAAAACCTAATTTTTGTATTTGCAAAAATTTCAAACACAACCGATTCTAGTAAAACTCACATGGATTCAATATTACAGGCATTTTTACACATTTTGCATGTTTGATTTAGGAAATATGATTGAATATATTTTCATTGCTTTTTTCGCATTATCTCAGGATTTTAGGAATATTACTGTCATATTGAGTAAAAAACTACTGTTTGTGTTTGCAAGATTTCAAAAAGCATATAATTAGATTAAAACTCCGTAGAATGCATTATTTGAGGCATCATTAGACATTTTGCATGTGTAGTTTAGGAGCTATGATTAAATAACTGTCATATTGAGTGTGACAGTTTACTTTCATAAAGAGTAAAACATAATTTTTGTTTTTGCAAACCTTACTAAAACAACTGTTTCTAGTAAAACTCGCATGATTCAATATTACAGGAATTTTTACACATTTTGCATGTTTAGTTTAGAAATTATGATTGAATACATTTGTATTGCTTTTTTCGCATTATCTCAGGATTTTAAGAACATTACTGTCATATTGAGTAAAAAAATATTTTTTTTTGTTTGCAAGCCTTAAAAAAGCATATGTTTTGAGTAAAAACTCACAAAAATGCATTTTTTAAGGCAATATTAGCTCATTTGTATGTGTAGTTTAGGAGTTATGTTTAATTTACTGTCATATTGAGTGTACATTGTCATGGTGAAAAAAAACTAATTTTTGTATTTGCAAACCTTACAAAAACAACTAATTGTAGTAAAACTCACATGGATTCAATAATACGGGCATTTATACGCATTTTCATTGTTTAGTTTAGAAATTATGATGGATTACATTTTTATTGCTTTTTTCGCATTATCTCAGGATTTTAAGAACATTACCGTCATATTGTGTAAAAAAAACACTTTTGCAAGCCTTAAAAAAGCATATGTTTCGAGGAAAACTCCGTAGAATGCATTATTTGAGGCATCATTAGACATTTTGCCTGTGTAGTTTAGGAGTTATGATTAAATAACTGTCATATTGAGTGTGACAGTTTACTTTCATAGAGTAAAACCTAATTTTTGTTTTTGCAAACCTTACTAAAACAACTGATTCTAGTAAAACTCGCAGGATTCAATATTACAGGCATTTTTACACATTTTGCATGTTTAGTTTAGAAATTATGATTGAATACATTTTTTTTGCTTTTTTGCATTATTTCAGGATTTTAAGAACATTACTGTCATATTGAGTAAAAAAATACTTTTTGTGTTTGCAAGTCTCAAAAAAGCATATGTTTCGAGGAAAACTCCCAAGGATCCATTATTTCAAGCATTATTAGCCATTTTGTATCAGTAGTTTACGATAACTGTCCAAACTGCTAAATGGCTAATAATGCCTGGAGAAATGAATCTTTGTGAGTTTTACTGGAAAACAAATATTTTGTAAGGTTTGTAAAGACACAAGTTAGTTTTTGTTTTACTCAAAATGACAGCATAACTGTCATTCTAAAATATGAAAGTTAAATAAACATAACTCCAAAACCAAACTTGCAATCCGTCTAAAAATGCCTGTAATATTGAATCTATGTGAGTTTTACCAGAATCAGATATTTTGGTAAGGTTTACAAATACACAACTTTGGTTTTACTCATAATGACAGTCTAACTGCAACATTTGATATGACAGTTATTTAAACATAACTCTTAAACCACACATGCAAAATGGCTAATAATGCCTGGAAAATTGCATCTCTGTAAGTTTTACTAGAAAAAAATATTTTGTAAGGTTTGATAAGACAAAAGTTATTTTTTTTTTACTCAATATGATGCTATAACTGTCATACTAAATATGAAAGTTATATAAACATAATTCTGAAACCAAACTCTAAACCAAACTTGCAATTAGTCTTAAACTGCCTGTAATATTGTATCTATGTGAGTTTTACCAGAATAAGGTATTTTGGTAAGGTTTACAAATACAAAACCTGGGCTTTACTCATAATGACAGTATAACTGCAACATTTGATAACAGTTATTTAAACATAACCCCTAAACCAAACATGCAAAATGGCTAATAATGCCTGGGGAAATGTATCTTTGTGAGTTTTACTGGGGAAAAAAAATATTTTGTAAGGTTTGTAAAGACACAAGTTACTTTTTTTTTGCCTGTAATATTGTATCCATGTGAGTTTTACTAGAAACAGTTGTTTTTGTAAGGTTTGCAAATACAAAATATTGGCTTTACTCACTATGACAGTATAACTGTCACATTCAATCTGACAGTTATTTAAACATAACTCATAAACGACACATGCAAAATGGCTAATAAACCTGGAGAAATGTATCTTTGTTAGTCTTACTAGAATAATGATCTTTTGTAAGGTGTGCAAAGACACAAGTTTTTTTTTTTTTTACTCAATATGACGGTATGACTGTCATACTAAATATAAAAGTTGTATAAACACAACTCCAAAACCAAACCCTAAAACCAAACATGCAATCCGTCTAAAAATGCATGTAATAACGAATATATGTGAGTTTTATCAGAACCAGGTATTTTGGTAAGGTTTACAAATACAAAAATTAGGTTTTACTCATAATGACAGTATAACTGCCACACTCAATATGACAGTTATTTAAACATAACTCCTAAAACACACATGCAAAATGACTAATAATGCCTGGAGAAATGTATCTTTGTGAATTTTACTGGTAACAAATATTTTGTAAGGTTTGTAAAGACATATTTTTTTTATTTTTTTTATTCAATATGATGGTAAATCTGTCATACCAAATATGAAAGTTATATAAAAATAACTCCAAAACCAAACATGCAATCCGTATAAAAATGGCTGTAATATTAAATTTATGTGAGTTTGACCAGAATCAGGTATTTTGTTAAGGTTTACAAATACAAACATTATTTTTTACTCATAATGACAGTATAACTGCCACATTCAAAATGACAGTTATATAAACATAACTCCAAAACCAAACATGCATTATGTCTAAAAATGCCTGTAATATTAAATCTATGTGAGTTTGACCAGAATCAGGTATTTTGGTAAGGTTTACAAATACAAAAAGTAGGTTTTAGTCATAATGACAGTATAACTGCCACGTTCAAAATTACAGTTATTTAAACATAACTCCTAAACCAAACATGCTAAATGGCAATACTGCCTGGAAAAAGGTATCTTTGTGAGTTTAACTGGAAAAAAAAAAAATTTTGCAAGTTAGTTTTTTTTTTACTCAATATGACAGTAAACCGTCATACTAAATGTAAAAGTTATATAAACATAACACCATATCCAAACATGCATTATGTCTAAAAATGCCTGTGATATTGAATCTATGTGAGTTTTACCATAATCAGATATTTTGGAAAGGTTTACAAATACAAAACTTGGGTTTAACTCATAATGACAGTATAATTGCAACATTTGATATGACAGTTATTTTAACATAACTCCTAAACCAAACATGATAAATGGCTAATAATGCCTGGAGAAATGTATCTTTGTGAGTTTTACTAGAAATAAATATTTTTTAAGGTTTGTAAAGACACAAGTTAGTTTTTTGTACTCAATATGATGGTATAACTGTCATAATCATTGTAAAAGTTATATAAACATAACTCCAAAACCAAACATGCATTATGTCTAAAAATGCCTGTTATATTGAATCTATGTGAGTTTTACAGGAATCAGGTATTTTGGTAAGGTTGACAAATACAAAAAATATGTTTTACTCATAATGACAGTATAACTGCCATATTCAATTTGACAGTTATGTAAACAGAACTCCTAAACCGCACATGCAAAATGGCTAATAATGCCTGGAGAAATTTATCTTTGTGAGTTTTACTGGGAAAAAAAATTGTAATGTTTGTAAAGACACAAGTTACTTTTTTTACTCAATATGACAGTATAACTGTCATACTAAATGTGAAAGTTATATAAACATAACTCCAAAACCAAACATGCATTATGTCTAAAAATGCCTGTAATATTGTATCCATGTGAGTTTTACTAAAATCAGTTGTTTTTGTAAGGTTTACAAATACAAAATATTAGTTTTACTCATAATGACATTATACTGTCATAAACAATCTGACAAAATGGCTAATAATGCCTGGATGAATGTATCTTTGTGAATTTTAATGGTAAAAAAAATATTTTGTAAGGTTTGTAAGGACACAAATTAGTTTTTTTTTTACTCAATATGATGGTATAACTGTCAGACTAAATATGAAAGTTGTATAAACATAACTCCAAAACCAAACATGTTTTATGTCTAAAAATTCCTGTAATATTGTATCTATAGGAGTTTTACCAGAATCAGGTATTTTGGTAAGGTTTACAAATACAAAAAATAGGTTTCATTTATAATGACAATATAACTGCCACACTCAACATGACAGTTATTTAAACATAACTCCTAAACCAAACATGATACATGGCTAATAATGCCTGGGGAAATGTATCTTTGTGAGTTTACTGTAAAAAAAAATATTTGCAAGATTTATAAAGACACAAGTTAGTTTTTTTTACTCAATATGATGGTATAACCGTCATATTAAATATGAAAATTATATAAACATAACTCCAAAACCAAACTTGCAATCCGTCTAAAAAATGTCTGTAATATTGAATCCATATGATTTTTACCAGAATCAGCTATTTTGGTAAGGATTACAAATACAAAAAATAGGTTTTACTCACTATGAGTCAGATTGAATGTATACTGTCACATTCAATCTGACAGTTATTTAAACATAATTCCTAAACCAAACATGATACATGGCTAATAATGCCTGGAGAAATGTATCATTGTGAGTTTTACTGGAAAAAATAATTTGTAAGGTTTATAAAGACACAAGTTAGTTTTTTTTTACTCAATATGACAGTATAACTGTCATACCACATGTTAAAAATATATAAACATAACTCCAAAACCAAACTTGCAATCCGTCTAAAAATGTCTGTAATATTGCATCTATGTGAGTTTTACCAGAATCAGGTATTTTGGTCAGGTTGACAAATAAAAAAAAAAAGGTTTTACTGATAGTGACATTTATTATTTAAACATAATTCATAAACGACACATGAAAATGGCTATTAAACCTATCTTTGTTTGTTTTACTAGAATAATTATCTTTTGTACGGTTTGCAAAGACACAAGTTAGTTTTTTTTTACTCAATATGACGGTATAACTGTCAAACTAAATATAAAAGTTATATAAACATAACTCCAAAACCAAACTCGAAAACCAAACATGCAATCCGTTTAAAAATGCCTGTAATATTGAAATTATGTGAGTTTTATCAGAATCAGGTATTTTGGTAAGGTTTACAATACAAAAATTAGGTTTTACTCATAATGACAGTATAACTGCCACGCTCAATATGACAGTTTTTTTAAACATAACTCCTAAAATACACATGCAAAATGACTAATAATGCGTGAAGAAATGTATCTTTGTGTATTTTACTTGAAAAAAATATTTTGTAAGGTTTGTAAAGATACACTTTTTTTTAACTCAATATGATGGCATAACTGTCATACTAAATATGAAAGTTATATAAACATAACTCCAAAACCAAACACGCAATTCGTAAAAAAAATGGCTGTAATATTGAATATATGTGAGTTTTACTAGAATCAGGTATTTTGGTAAGGTTTACAAATACAAAAATTAGGTTTTACTCATAATGACAATATAACTGCCAAACTCAAAATGACTGTTATGTAAACATAACTCCTAAACCACACATGAAAAATGGCTAATAATGCCTGGATAAATGTATCTTTGTACGTTTTACTGGGAAAACATTTTTTTTTGTAAGGTTTGTAAAGACACAAATTTGTTTGTTTTTTACTTAATATGACAGTATAACTGTCATACTAAATATAAAAAATTATATAAACATAACTCCAAAACCAAACTTGCAATCCGTCTAAAAATGTCTGTAATATTGAATCTATGTGATTTTTACCAGAATCAGATATTTTGGTAAGGTTTACAAATACAAAAATTAGGTTTTACTCATAATGACAGTATAACTGCCAAACTCAATATGACTGTTATGTAAACATAACTCCTAAACCAAACATGCTAAATGGCTAATAATGCCTGGGGAAATGTATCTTTGTGAGTTTTACTGGGAAAAAAAATATTTTGTAAGGTTTGTAAAGACACAAGTTAGTTTTTTTTTACTCAAAAAGACAGTATAACTGTCAAACTAAATGGAAAAGTTATATAAACATAACTCCAAAACCAAACATGCATTATGTCTAAAAATGCCTGAAATGATGTATCCATGTGAGTTTTACTAGAATCAGTTGTTTTTGTAAGTTTTGCAAATACAAAATTATGGTTTTACTCACTATGACAGTGTACTGTCACATTTGATCTGACAGTTATTAAAACATAACTCCTAAACCAAACATTGAAAATGAGAAATGTATCTCTGTGAATTTTTCTGGAAAAAAATATTTTGTAAGGTTTGTAAAAACACAAGTTAGTTTGTTTTTTTACTCAATATGACAGCAGTAGACCTTTATTAAGAACACTAGCAAGGAACCCAGATTTCCCTCGCCCGGACGCGGGTCACCGGGGCCCCCCTCTGGAGCCAGGCCCGGAGGTGGGGCACGATGGCGAGCGCCTGGTGGCCGGGCCTGTCCCCATGGGGCCTGGCCGGGCACAGCCCGAAGAGGCAACGTGGGTCCCCCCTCCAATGGGCTCACCACCCATAGCAGGGGCCATAGAGGTCGGGTGCAGTGTGAGCTGGGCGGCAGCCGAAGGCAGGGCACTTGGCGGTCCGATCCTCGGCTACATAAGCTAGCTCTTGGGACGTGGAATGTCACCTCGCTGGGGGGGAAGGAGCCTGAGCTAGTGCGTGAGGTGGAGAAGTTCCGGCTAGATATAGTCGGACTCACATCGACGCACAGCAAGGGCTCTGGAACCAGTTCTCTTGAGAGGGGCTGGACTCTCTTCCACTCTGGCGTTGCCAGCAGTGAGAGGCGACGGGCTGGGGTGGCAATTCTTGTTGCCCCCCGGCTCAAAGCCTGCACGTTGGAGTTCAACCCGGTGGACGAGAGGGTAGCCTCCCTCCGCCTTCGGGTGGGGGGACGGGTCCTGACTGTTGTTTGCGCTTACGCGCCAAACGGCAGCTCAGAGTACCCACCCTTTTTGGATTCACTCGAGGGAGTACTGGAGAGTGCTCCCCCGGGTGATTCCCTCGTTCTACTGGGGGACTTCAACGCTCATGTTGGCAGCGACAGTGAAACCTGGAGAGGCGTGACTGGGAAGAATGGCCGCCCGGATCTGAACCCGAGTGGTGTTTTGTTATTGGACTTTTGTGCTCGTCACAGATTGTCAATAACGAACACCATGTTCAAATATAAGGGTGTCCATATGTGCACTTGGCACCAGGACACCCTAGGCCGCAGTTCCATGATCGACTTTGTCATCGGATTTGCGGCCTCATGTTTTGGACACTCGGGTGAAGAGAGGGGCGGAGCTTTCTACCGATCACCACCTGGTGGTGAGTTGGCTGCGATGGTGGGGGAGGATGCCGGACAGACCTGGCAGGCCCAAACGCATTGTGAGGGTTTGCTGGGAACGCCTGGCAGAGTCTCCTGTCAGAGAGAGTTTTAATTCCCACCTCCGGAAGAACTTTAAACATGTCACGAGGGAGGCACTAGACATTGAGTCCGAGTGGACGATGTTTCGTGCCTCTATCGTCGAGGCGGCCGATTGGAGCTGTGGCCGCAAGGTAGTTGGTGCCTGTCGTGGCGGTAATCCTAGAAGCCGTTGGTGGACGCCGGCGGTGAGGGATGCCGTCAAGCTGAAGAAGGAGTCCTATTGGGCTCTTTTGGCTCATAGGACTCTGGAGGCAGCAGACAGGTACCGACAGGCCAAGCGGTGTGCGGCTTCAGCGGTCGCGGAGGCAAAGACTCGGACATGGGAGGAGTTCGGGGAGGCCATGGAAAACGACTTCCGGACGGCTTCGAAGCGATTCTGGACCACCATTTGTCGCCTCAGGAAGGGGAAGCAGTGCAGTGTCAACACCGTGTATGGCGAGGATGGTGTTCTGCTGACCTCGACTGCGGATGTTGTGGATCGGTGGAAGGAATACTTCGAAGACCTCCTCAATCCTACCAGCACGTCTTCCTATGAGGAAGCAGGGCCTGGGGAATCTGTGGTGGGCTCTCCTATTTCTGGGGCTGAGGTTGCCGAGGTAGTTAAAAAGCTCCTCGGTGGCAAGGCCCCGGGGGTGGAAGAGATCCGCCCGGAGTTGCCTAAGGCTCTGGATGTTGTGGGGCTGTCTTGGTTCACAAGACTCTGCAACATCGCGTGGACATCGGGGGCGGTACCTCTGGATTGGCAGACCGGGGTGGTGGTTCCTCTCTTTAAGAAAGGGAACCGGAGGGTGTGTTCCAACTATCGTGGGATCACACTCCTCAGCCTTCCCGGTAAGGTCTATTTAGGTGTACTGGAGAGGAGGCTACGCCGGATAGTCAAACCTCGGATTCAGGAGGAACAGTGTGGTTTTCGTCCTGGTCGTGGAACTGTGGACCAGCTTTATACTCTCGGCAGGGTCCTTAAAGGGTGCATGGGAGTTTGCTCAACCAGTCTACATGTGCTTTGTGGACTTGGAGAAGGCATTCGACGTGTACCCTGGGAAGTCCTGTGGGGAGTGCTCAGAGAGTATGGGGTAACGGACTGTCTTATTGTGGCGGTTCGCTCCCTGTATGATCAGTGTCAGAGCTTGGTCCGCATTGCCGGCAGTAAGTCGGACCCGTTTCCAGTGAGGGTTGGACTCCGCCAGGGCTGCCCTTTGTCACCGATTCTGTTCATAACCTTTATGGACAGAATTTTTAGGCGCAGTCAGGGCGTTGAGGGTATCTGTTTTGGTGGCTGCAGGATTAGGTCTCTGCTTTTTGCAGATGATGTGGTCCTGATGGCTTCATCTGGCCAAGATCTTCAGCTCTCACTGGATCGGTTCGCAGCTGAGTGTGAAGCGACTGGGATGGGAATCAGCACCTCCAAATCCGAGTCAATGGTTCTCGCCCAGAAAAGGGTGGAGTGCCATCTCCGGGTTGGGGAGGAGATTTTGCCCCAAGTGGAGGAGTTCAAGTACCTCGGAGTCTTGTTCACGAGTGATGGAAGAGTGGATCGTGAAAGCGACAGGCGGATCGGTGCTGCGTCTTCAGTAATGGGGACGCTGTATAGATCCGTTGTGGTGAAGAAGGAGCTGAGCCAGAAGGCAAAGCTCTCGATTTACCGGTCAATCTACGTTCCCATCCTCACCTATGGTCATGAGCTTTGGGTCATGACCGAAAGGACAAGATCACGGGTACAAGCGGCCGAAATGAGTTTCCTCCGCCGGGTGGCGGGGCTCTCCCTTAGAGATAGGGTGAGAAACTCTGTCATCCGGGGGGAGCTCAAAGTAAAGCCGCTGCTCCTCCACATTGAGAGGAGCCAGATGAGGTGGTTCGGGCATCTGGTCAGGATGCCACCCGAACGCCTCCCTCGGGAGGTGTTTCGGGCACGTCCGACCGGTAGGAGGCCACGGGGAAGACCCAGGACACGTTGGGAAGACTATGTCTCCCGGCTGGCCTGGGAACGCCTCGGGATCCCCCGGGAGGAGCTGGACGAAGTGGCTGGGGAGAGGGAAGTCTGGGCTTCCCTGCTTAGGCTGCTGCCCCCGCGACCCGACTTCGGATAAGCGGAAGAAGATGGATGGATGGATGGACAGCAGTATACTGTCATAGTGAGTAAAATCAATATTTTGTATTTGCAAACCTTACAAAAACAACTGATTCTAGTAAAACTCACATGGATACAATATTACAGGCATTTTTAGATATAATGCATGTTTGGTTTTGGAGTTATGTTTATATAACTTTTACATTTAGTATTTTTTTTCCAGTAAAACTCACAGAGATACCATTCTCCAGGCATTATTAGCCATTTAGCATTTTGGTTTAGGAGTTATGTTTAAATATCTGTCATATTGCTTGTGGCAGTTATACTGTCATTATGAGAAAAAATTAATTTTTGTATTTGTAAACCTTACCAAAATACCTGTTTCTAGTAAAACTCACATGGATTCAAAATTACAGGCATTTTTAGACATATGACATGTTTGGTTTTGGAGTTATGTTTATATAACTTTTACATTTAGTGTGACGGTTATACTGTCATATGGAGTAAAAAAAAAACTAAATTGTGTCTTTACAAACCTTACAAAAAATGTTTTTTCCAGTAAAACTCACAAAGGCACATTTCTCCAAGCATTATTAGCCATTTAGCATGTGTGGTTTAGGAGTTATGTTTAAATAACTGTCATATTGCGTGTGGCAGTTATACTGTCATTGTGAGTAAAACCTAATTTTTGTATTTGTAAACCTTACCAAAATATCTGATTCTGGTAAAACTCACAGAGATTCAATATTACAGGCATTTTTAGACGGATTGCAAGTTTGGTTTTGGAGTTATGTTTATATAACTTTCATATTTAGTATGACAGTTATAATGTCATATTGAGTAAAAAAAAAACTAACTTGTGTTTTTACAAATCTTACAAAATATTTTTTTTCCAGTAAAAATCACAGAGATACATTTTTCAAGGCACTATTAGCCATTTTGCATGTGTGGTTTAGGAGTTATGTTTAAATAACTGTCAGATTGAATGTGACAGTATACTGTCATAGTGAGTAAAACCAATATTTTGTATTTGCAAACCTTACAAAAACAACTGATTCTAGTAAAACTCACATGGATACAATATTACAGGCATTTTTAGACATAAAGCATGTTTGGTTTTGGAGTTATGTTTATATACATTATACATTTAGTATGACAGTTATACTGTCATATTGAGTAAAAAAAAAACTAACTTGTGTCTTTATAAACCTTACAACATTTTTTTTTCCAGTAAAACTCACAAAGATGCATTTCTCCAGGCTTTATGAGTAAAACCTAATTTTTGTATTTGTAAACCTTACCAAAATACCTGATTCTGGTAAAACTCACATAGATTCAATATTACAGGCATTTTTAGATGGAGTTCAAGTTTGGTTTTGGAGTTATGTGTATAAAACTTTTATATTTAGTATGACAGTTATACTGTCATATTTAGTAAAAAAAAAACTAACTTATGTTTTTAAAAACCTTACAAAATATTTTTTTTCCAGTAAAATTCACAGAGATACATTTTTCAAGGCACTATTAGTCATTTTGCATGTGTGGTTTAGGAGTTATGTTTAAATAACTGTCAGATTGAATGTGACAGTATACTGTCATAGTGATTAAACCAATATTTTGTATTTGCAAACCTTACAAAAACAAATGATTCTAGAAAAACTCACATAGATTTAATATTACAGGCATTTTTAGACGGACTGCATGTTTGGTTTTGAAGTTATGTTTACATAACTTTCAAATTTAGTAAGACAGTTATATGGAGTAAAAAACAACTAACTTGTGTCTACAAATCTTACAAAAAAAATTGTTTTCCTGTAAAACTCACAAAGACGCATTTGTCCAGGCATTATTAGCTGTTTAGCATGTTTGGTTTAGGAGTTATGTTTAAATAACTGTCATTTTGAACGTGGCAGTTATACTGTCATTATGAGTAAAACCTAATTTTTGTATTTGTAAACCTTACCAAAATACTTGATTCTGGTAAAACTCACATAGATACAATATTACAGGCATTCTTAGACATAATGCATGGTCAGTTTTGGAGTTTTGTTCATATAACTTTCATATTTGGTATGACAGTTATACTGTCATATTGAATTAAAAAAACTAACTTGCGTCTTTGCAAAACTTACAAAATATAATTGTTCTAGTAAAACTAACAAAGATACATGTCTCCAGGCATTATTATAAATGTTGCATGTTTGGTGTAGGAATTATGTTAAAAAAACATTTTTATTTTTTTTCGCATTATTTTAGGATTTTAAGAACATTACTGTCATATTGAGGATTAAACTACTTTTAATTCTCAAACATATGCCTTTAAAAAAGCATATGTTTCGAGTAAAACGCACAGATGCATTGTTTTAGGCTTTATTAGCCTTTTTGAATGTGCGGTTAGGAAGTTATGTTTAAATAACTGTCAAATTGAATGTAGCAGTTATCTGTCATTATGACTAAACCCTTATTTATGTAATTGTAAACATTACCAAATTACCTGATTCTTGTAAAACTCACATAGATACAATGTTTTAGGCATTTTTATACATAATGCATGTTCAATTTTGGAGTTATGTTCATATAACTTTCATATTTGGTATGACAGTTATACTGTCATATTGAATTAAAAAAACTAACTTGCCTCTTTGCAAAACTTACAAACGATAAGTTTTCTAGTAAAACTAACAAAGATACATGTCTTCAGGCATTATTAGACATGTTGCATGTTTGGTGTAGGAAATATGTTGAAAAACATTTTTATTGCTTATTTCGCATTATCTCAGGATTTTAAGAACATTACTCTCATAATGAGTAAAAAACTACTTTCTGTGTTTGCAAGCCTTTAAAAAAAACATATGTTTCGATTAAAACTCACAAGGATGCATTGTTTTACGCTTTATTAGCCTATTTGCAAGTGTGGTTAGGAAGTTATGTTTAAATAACTGTCAAATTGAATGTAGCAGTTATCTGTCATGAGTAAACCCTAATTTATGTAATTGTAAACCTTACCAAATTACCTATTCTTGTAAAACTCACATAGATACAATGTTTTAGGAATTTTTATACATAATGCATGTTCAATTTTGGAGTTATGTTTATATAACTTTCATATTTGGTATGACAGTTATACTGTCATATTGAATTAAAAAACTAACTTACCTCTTTGCAAAACTTACAAAAGATAATTTTTCTAGTAAAACTAACAAAGATACATGTCTTCAGGTATTATTAGACATGTTGCATGTTTGGTGTAGGAATTATGTTGAAAAACATTTGTTTTGCTTATTTCGCATTATCTCAGGATTTTAAGAACATTACTGTCATAACGAGTAAAAAACTACTTTCTGTGTTTGCAAGCCTTAAAATAGCATATGTTTCGAGTAAAACTCACAAAGATGCATTGTTTTACGCTTTATTAGCCTATTTGCATGTGTGGTTAGGAAGTTATGCTTAAATAACTGTCAAATTGAATGTAGCAATTATATGTCATTAAGACTAAACCCTTATTTATGTAATTGTAAACCTTACCAAAATACCTGATTCTAGTAAAACTCACATATATTCAATATTACAGCCAATTTTTTTTACGAATTGCGTGTTTGGTTTTGGAGTTATGTTTATATAACTTTCATATTTAATACGACATTTATGCCATAATATTGAGTTAAAAAAAATGGTATCTTTACAAACCTTACAAAATATTTTTTTCAAGTAAGATACACAAAGATACATTTCTCCACGCATTATTAGTCATTTTGCATGTGTATTTTAGGAGTTATGTTTAAATAACTAACATATTGAGCGTGGCAGTTATACTGTCATTATGAGTAAAACCTAATTTTTGTATTGTAAACCTTACCAAAATACCTGATTCTGATAAAACTCACATAATTTCAATATTACAGGCATTTTTAAACGGATTGCATGTTTGGTTTTCGAGTTTGGTTTTGGAGTTGTGCTTATATAACTTTTTTATTTAGTTTGACAGTTATACCGTCATATTGAGTAAAAAAAAAACTAACTTGTGTCTTTGCAAACCGTACAAAAGATCATTATTCTAGTAAAACAAACAAAGATAGGTTTAATAGCCATTTTCATGTGTCGTTTATGACTTATGTTTAAATAATAAATGTCACTATCAGTAAAACCTTTTTTTTTTATTTGTCAACCTGACCAAAATACCTGATTCTGGTAAAACTCACATAGATGCAATATTACAGACATTTTTAGACGGATTGCAAGTTTGGTTTTGGAGTTAGGTGTATATATTTTTTACATGTAGTATGACAGTAACACTGTCATATTGAGTAAAAAAAACTAACTTGTGTCTTTATAAACCTTACAAAATATTGTTCCCTGTAAAACTCACAAAGATACATTTTTCAAGGCATTTTTAGCCATTTTGCATGTGTGGTTTAGGAGTTATGTTTACATAACTGTCAGATTGAATGTGACAGTATACTGTCATAGTGAGTAAAACCTAATTTTTGTATTTGTAATCCTTACCAAAATACCTGATTCTGGTAAAAATCATATGGATTCAATATTACAGACATTTTTATACGGATTGCAAGTTTGGTTTTGGAGTTATGTTTATATAACTTTCATATTTAATATGACGGTTATACCATCATATTGAGTAAAAAAAAAACTAACTTGTGTCTTTATAAACCTTACAAATTATTTTTTTTCCAGTAAAACTCACAAAGATACATTTCTCCAGGCATTATTAGCCATTTATCATGTTTGGTTTAGGAGTTATGTTTAAATAACTGTCATATTGCGTGTGGCAGTTATATTGTCATTATGAGTAAAACCTATTTTTTGTATTTGTAAACCTTACCAAAATACCTGATTCTGGTAAAACTCATATAGATACAATATTACAGGAATTTTTAGACATAAAACATGTTTGGTTTTGGAGTTATGTTTATATAACTTTCATATTTTAGTATGACAGTTATACCATCATATTGAGTAAAAAAACTTTGTTTACCATTAAAATTCACAAAGATACATTTCTCCAGGCATTATTAGTCATTTTGCATTTGTGTTTTAGGAGTTATGTTTAAATAACTGTCATATAGAGTGTGGCAGTTATACTGTCATTATGAGTAAAACTTAATTTTTGTATTTGTAAACCTTACCAAAATACCTGATTCTGACAAAACTCACATATATTCAATATTACAGGCATTTTTAAACGGATTGCATGTTTGGTTTTCGGGTTTGGTTTTGGAGTTGTGTTTATATAACTTTTTTATTTAGTATGACAGTTATACCGTCATATTGAGTAAAACAAAACAAAACTTGTGTGTTGTGCACACCTTACTTTCCCAGTAAAACTCACAAAGATACATTTCTCCAGGCATTATTAGCCATTTTGCATGTTTGGTTTAGGAGTTATGTTTAAATAACTGTTATATCAAATGTTGCAGTTATACTGTCATGATGAGTAAAACCCAGGTTTTGTATTTGTAAACCTTACCAAAATACCTTATTCTGGTAAAACTCACATAGATTCAATATTACAGGTAGTTTAAGACTAATTGCAAGTTTGGTTTAGGAGTTTGGTTTCGGAATTATGTTTATATAACTTTCATATTTAGTATGACAGTTATAGCATCATATTGAGTAAAAAAAAACACTTTTGTCTTTACAAACCTTACAAAATATTTTTTTCTAGTAAAACTTACAGAGATACATTTTTCCAGGCATTATTAGCCATTTTGCACATGTGGTTTAAGAGTTATGTTAAAATAACTGTCATATCAAATGTTGCAGTATACTGTCATTATGAGTAAAACCAAAGTTTTGTATCTGTAAATCTATAACCTCTGTAAAAGATCTGATTCTGGTAAAACTCACATAGATTCAATATTACAGACATTTTTAGACGGATTGCAAGTTTGGTTTTGGAGTTAGGTTTATTTAACTTTAATATTTAGTACGACAGTTATACTGCCATATTGAGTAAAAAATTAACTTGCGTCTTTACAAACCTTACAAACTATTTTTTTTTTCCAGGAAAACTTACACAGATACATTTCTCCAGGCATTTTTAGTCATTTTGCATGTGTGGTTTAGGAGTTATGTTTAAATAACTGTCTGATTAAAAGTGACAGTATACTGTCATAGTGAGTAAAACCAATATTTTGTATTTGCAAACCTTACAAAAACAACTGATTCTAGTAAAACTCACATGGATACAATATTACTGGCATTTTTAGACATAATGCATGTTTATTTTTGGAGTTATGTTTATATAACTTTCGAATTTAGTATGACAGTTATTCTGTCATATTGACTAAAAAAAGGCACTGCTTCCTCATAGGAAGACGTGTTGGTGGGATTGAGGAGGTCTTTGAAGTATTCCCTCCACTGATCCACAACATCCGCAGTCGAGGTCAGCAGAACACCATCCCCACCATACACGGTGTTGATAGTGCACTGCTTCCCCTTCCTGAGGCGGTGGATGGTGGTCCAGAATTGCTTCGAAGCCATCCGGAAGTCGTTTTCCATGGCCTCCCCGAACTCCTCCCATGTCCGAGTTTTTGCCTCTGCGACCGCTGAAGCCGCACACCGCTTGGCCTGTCGGTACCTGTCCGCTGCCTCAGGAGTCCTAAGAGCCAAAAGAACCCGATAGGACTCCTTCTTCAGCTTGGCGGCATCCCTCACCGCCGGTGTCCACCAACGGGTTCTAGGATTACCGCCACGACAAGCACCAACTACCTTGCGGCCACAGCTCCAATCAGCCGCCTCGACAATAGAGGCGCGGAACATGGTCCACTCGGACTCAATGTCCAGCACCTCCCTCGTGACATGTTCAAAGTTCTTCCGGAGGTGGGAATTGAAACTCTCTCTGACAGGAGACTCTGCCAGACGTTCCCAGCAAACCCTCACAATGCGTTTGGGCCTGCCAGGTCTGTCCGGCATCCTCCCCCACCATCGCAGCCAACTCACCACCAGGTGGTGATCGGTAGAAAGCTCCACCCCTCTCTTCACCCGAGTGTCCAAAACATGAGGCCGCAATTCGGATGACACAACTACAAAGTCGATCATGGAACTGCGGCCTCGGGTGTCCTGGTGCCAAGTGCACATATGGACACCCTTATGTTTGAACATGGTGTTCGTTATGGACAATCTGTGCCGGGCACAAAAGTCCAATAACAAAACACCACTCGGGTTCAGATCCGGGCAGCCATTCTTCTCAATCACACCTCTCCAGGTTTCACTGTCGCTGCCAACATGAGCATTGAAGTCCCCCAGTAGAACGAGGGAATCACCCGGGGGAGCACTCTCAAGTACTCCCTCGAGTGAATCCAAAAAGGGTGGGTACTCTGAGCTGCGGTTTGGCGCGTAAGCGCAAACCACAGTCAGGACCCGTTCCCCCACCCGAAGGCGGAGGGAAGCTACCCACTCGTCCACCGGGTTGAACTCCAACATGCAGGCTCTGAGCCGGGGGGGAAACAAGAATTGCCACCCCAGCCCGTCGCCTCTCACTGCCGGCAACGCCAGAGTGGAAGAGAGTCCAGCCCCTCTCGAGAGAACTGGTTCCAGAGCCCTTGCTGTGCGTCGAAGTGAGTCCGACTATATCTAGCCGGAACTTCTCCACCTCACGCACTAGCTCAGGCTCCTTCCCCCCCAGCGAGGTGACGTTCCACGTCCCAAGAGCTAGCTTCTGTAGCCGAGGATCGGACCGCCAAGTGCCCTGCCTTCGGCTTCCGCCCAGCTCACATCGCACCCGACCTCTATGACCCCTGCTATGGGTGGTGAGCCCATTGGAGGGGGGACCCACGTTGCCTCTTCGGGCTGTGCCCGGCCGGGCCCCATGGGGACAGGCCCGGCCACTAGGCGCTCGCCATCGTGCCCCACCTCCGGGCCTGGCTCCAGAGGGGGGCCCCGGTGACCTGCGTCCGGGCGAGGGAAATCTGGGTCCTTGATTTTTATTTTTCATGGAGGTCTTCGAGCTGCTCTTTGTCTGATCCCTCACCTAGGACCAGTTTGTCTTGGGAGACCCTACCAGGGGGCATAAAGCCCCCGGACAACATAGCTCCTAGGATCATTGGGACACGCAAACTCCTCTACCACGTTAAGGTGGCAGCTCAGAGAGGAGATGAGGTTGGTCCGATGGCAGTGAAGTCACTTGAATCGCAAGAGTGAAAAAAATTAGTAAAAACTTTTTTTTTAAATTGTAAACATTACCAAAATACCTGATTCTAGTTAAACTCACATATATTCAATATTACAGGAATTTTGAGGCGGATTGCATGTTTGGTTTTGGAGTTATGATTATATAACTTTAATATTTAGTATGACAGTTATACTGTCATATTAAGTAAAAAACAAAAACTAATTTGTGTCTTTACAAACCTTACAAAATATTTGTTTCCGGTAAAACTCATAAAGATACATTTCTCCAGGCATTATTAGCCATTTTGCATGTGTGGTTTAGGAGTTATGTTTAAATAACTGTCAGATTGAATGTGACAGTATACTGTCATAGTGAGTAAAACCAATATTTTGTATTTGCAAAACTTACAACTGATTCTAGGAAACCTCACATGGATGCAATATTACAAAAATGTTTAGACATGATGCCTGTTTGGTTTTGGAGTTATGTTTATATAACTTTTACATTTAGTATGACAGTTATACTGTCAGATTGAGTAAAAAAAACTAACTTGTATCTTTACAAACCTTACAAAATTTTTTTTTTTTCAGTAAAACTCACAAAGATACATTTCTCCAGGCATTATTAGCCATTTTGTAAGTGAGGTTTAGGAGTTATATTTCAATAACTGTCATATTGCATGTGATAGTTATACTGTCATTATGAGTAAAATCTAATTTTTGTATTTGTAAACCTCAACAAAATACCTGATTCTAGTAAAACTCACATAGATTCAATATAACAGGCATTTTTAGACGGATTGCATGTTTGGTTTTGGAGTTATGTTTATATAACTTTTACATTTAGTATGACAGTTATACTGTCATATTGAGTAAAAAAAAATAACGTGTGTCTTAACAAACCTTACAAAATATTTTTTTTTACTAGTAAAACTCACAAAATAACATTTCTCCAGGCATTATTAGTCATTTTGCATCTGTTGTGTTGAATTTTTGTTTAAATAACAGTCAGATTGAATGTGACAGTATACTGTCTAGTGAGTAAAACCTAAATTTTGTATTAGCAAAACTTACAAAAACAAATGATTCTAGAAAAAACCCACATAGCCACAATATAATAAACCTTACAAAATATTTTGTTTCCAGTAAAAATGACAAACATGCATTTCTCCAAGCATTATTAGCTGTTTAGCATGTTTGGTTTAGGAGTTATGTTTAAATAACAATCATTTTGAACGTGGCAGTTGTACTGTCATTATGAATAAAACCTAATTTTTGTATTTGTAAACCTTACCAAAATACTTGATTCTGGTAATACTCACATAGATACAATATTACAGGCATTCTTAGACATAATGCATGTTCAGTTTTGGAGTTATGTTCATATAACTTTCATATTTAGTATGACAGTTATACTGTCATATTGAATTAAAAAAACGAACTTGCCTCTTTGCAAAACTTACAAACGATAAGTTTTCTAGTAAAACTAACAAAGATACATGTCTTCAGGCATTATTAGACATGTTGCATGTTTGGTGTAGGAATTATGTTGAAAAACATTTTTATTGCTTATTTCGCATTATCTCAGGATTTTAAGAACATTCTGTCATAATGAGTAAAAAACTACTTTCTGTGTTTCAAGCCTTAAAATAGCATATGTTTCGAGTAAAACTCACAAGGATAAGTTGTTTTAGGCTTTATTTGCCTATTTGCATGTGTTGTTTAGGAAGTTATGTTTAAATAACTGTCAAATTGTGTGTGGCAGTTATACTGTCATTATGAGTAAAATCTAATTTTTGTAATTGTAAACCTTAACAAAATACCTTATTCTAATAAAACTGACATAGATTCAATATTACAGGCATTTTTAGACGGATTGCATGTTTGGTTTTGGAGTTATGTTTATATAAATTTCACATTTAGTTTGACAGTTATACTGTCATACGGAGTAAAAAAAAAACTAACGTTTGTCTTTACAAACCTTACAAAAAAAATTGTTTTCCAGTAAAACTCACAAAGATGCATTTCTCCATGCATTATTAGCTGTTTAACATGTTTGGTTTAGGAGTTATGTTTAAATAACTGTCATTTTCAACGTGGCAGTTATACCGTCGTCATTATGAGTAAAACCTAATTTTTGTATTTGTAAACCTTACCAAAATATCTGATTCTGGTAAAACTCACATATATTCAATATTACAGGCATTTTTAGACGAATTGCAAGTTTGGTTTTGGCATTATGTTTATAAAACTTTTATATTTAGTATGACAGTTATACTGTCATATTGAGTAAACAAAACTAACTTGTGTTTTTACAAACCTTACAAAATATTTTTTTTTACTAGTAAAACTCACAAAATAACATTTCTCCAGGCATTATTAGTCATTTTGCATCTGTTGTGTAGAATTTATGTTTAAATAACAGTCAGATTGAATGTGACAGTATACTGTCTAGTGAGTAAAACCTAAATTTTGTATTAGCAAAACTTACAAAAACAAATGATTCTAGAAAAAACCCACATAGCCACAATATAATAAACCTTACAAAATATTTTGTTTCCAGTAAAAATGACAAAGATGCATTTCTCCAAGCATTTTTAGCTGTTTAGCATGTTTGGTTTAGGAGTTATGTTTATATAACAATCATTTTGAACGTGGCAGTTGTACTGTCATTATGAATAAAACCTAATTTTTGTATTTGTAAACCTTACCAAAATACTTGATTCTGGTAATACTCACATAGATACAATATTACAGGCATTCTTAGACATAATGCATGTTCAGTTTTGGAGTTATGTTCATATAACTTTCATATTTGGTATGACAGTTATACTGTCATATTGAATTAAAAAAACGAACTTGCCTCTTTGCAAAACTTACAAACGATAATTTTTCTAGTGAAACTAACAAAGATACATGTCTTCAGGCATTATTAGACATGTTGCATGTTTGGTGTAGGAAATATGTTGAAAAACATTTGTATTGCTTATTTCGCATTATCTCAGGATTTTAAGAACATTACTGTCATAATGAGTAAAAAACTACTTTCTGTGTTTGCAAGCCTTAAAATAGCATATGTTTCGAGTAAAACTCACAAAGATGCATTGTTTTAGGCTTTATTAGCCTATTTGCATGTGTGGTTAGGAAGTTATGTTTAAATAACTGTCAAATTGAATGTAGCAGTTATCTGTCATTATGACTAAACCCTAATTTATGTGATTGTAAACATTACCAAATTACTTGTTTTTATAAAACTCACATAGATACAATATTTTAGGCATTTTTAGACATAATGCATGTTCAGTTTTGGAGTTATGTTTATAGAACTTTCATATTTGGTATGACAGTTATACTGTCATTTTGAATTAAAAAAACTAACTTGCCTCTGTGCAAAACATATAACAGATCATTTTTCTAGTAAAACCAACAAAGATACATGTCTTCAGGCATTATCAGACATGTTGCATGTTTGGTGTAGGAATTATGTTGAAAAACATTTTTATTACTTATTCGCATTATCTCAGGATTTTAAGAACATTACCGTCATAATGAGTAAAAAAAACTACTTTCTGTGTTTGCCAGCCTTAAAATAGCATATGTTTCGGGTAAAACTCACCAAGATGCATTGTTTTAGGCTTTATTAGCCTATTTGCATGTGTGGTTAGGAAGTTTTGTAAAAATTACTGTCAAATTGAATGTTGCAGTTATCTGTCATTATGACTAAACCGCAATTTATGTAATTTTAAACATTACCAAATTACCTGATCTTGTAAAACTCACATAGATATAATTTTTTAGGCATTTTTAGACATAATGCATGTTTAATTTTGGAGTTATGTTTATATAACTTTCATATTTGGTATGACAGTTATACTGTCATATTGAATTAAAAAAACTAACTTGCCTCTTTGAAAAACTTACAAAAGATAATTTTTCTAGTAAAACTAACAAAGATACATGTCTTCACGCATTATTAGACATGTTGCATGTTTGGTGTAGGAATTATGTTGAAAAACATTTTCAATGCCTATTTCGCATTATCTCAGGATTTTAAGAACATTACTCTCATAATGAGTAAAAAAACTACTTTTTGTGTTTGCAAGCCTAGAATCAAGTAATTTGGTAAGGTTTACAGATACAAAAAATTGGGTTTTTCTCATAATGACGGTATAACTGCTACATTCAATTTGACAGTTATTTAAACATAACTTCCTAAACACACATGCAAATAGGCTAATAAAGCGTAAAACAATGCATCTTTGTGACTTTTACTCAAAACATATGCTATTTTAAGGCTTGCAAACACAGAAAGTAGTTTTTTACTCATTATGACAGTAATGTTCTTAAAATCCTGAGATAATGTGAATTAAGCAATAAAAATGTTTTTCAACATAATTCCTACACCAAACATGCAACATGTCTAATAATGCCTGAAGACATGTATCTTTGTTGGTTTCACTAGAAAAAAAAAACATCTTTTGTATGTTTTGCAAAGAGGCAAACTAGTTTTTTTTATTCTAAATGACAGTAATACTGTCATACCAAATATGAAAGTTATATAAACATAACTCCAAAACTGAAAAGTCATTATGTCTAAAAATGCCTAAAATATTGTATCTATGTGAGTTTTATAAAAACAAGTAATTTGGTAAGGTGTACAATCACATAAATTAGGGTTTAGTCATAATGACAGATAACTGCTACATTCAATTTGACAGTTATTTAAACATAACTTCCTAACCGCACATGCAAATAGGCTAATAAAGCCTAAAACAATGCATCTTTGTGAGGTTTACCCGAAACATATGCTATTTTAAGGCTTGCAAACACAGAAAGTTGTTTTTTTACTCATTATGACAGTAATGTTCTTAAAATCCTGAGATAATGCGAAATAAGCATTAAAAATGTTTTTCAACATAATTCCTACACCAAACATGCAACATGTCTAATAATGACTGAAGACATGTATCTTTGTTAGTTTCACTAGAAAAATTATCTTTTGTACGTTTTGCAAAGAGGCAAGTTAGTTTTTTTAATTCAATATGACAGTATAACTGTCATACCAAATATAAAAGTTATATAAACATAACTCAAAACTGAACATGCATTATGTCTAAAAATGCCTGTAATATTGTATCTGTGTGAGTTTTACAAGAATCAGGTAATTTGGTAAGGTTTACAAATACAAAAATTGGGTTTTTCTCATAATGACAGTATAACTGATACATTCAATTTGAGTTATTTAAACATAACTTCCTAAACACACATGCAAATAGGCTAATAAAGCCTAAAAGAATGCATCCTTGTGAGTTTTAATCGAAACATTTGCTATTTTAAGGCTTGCAAACACAAAAAGTAGTTTTTTTACTCATTATGACAGTAATGTTCTTAAAATCCTGAGATAATGCGAAATAGGCAATAAAAATGTTTTTCAACATAATTCCTACACCAAACATGCAACCTGTCTAATAATGACTGAAGACATGTATCTTTGTTAGTTTTAATAGAAAAATTTTCTTTTGTAAGTTTTGCAAAGAGGCAAGTTAGTTTTTTTAATTCAATATGACAGTATAACTGTCATACCAAATATAAAAGTTATATAAACATAACTCCAAAATTGAACATGCATTATGTATAAAAATGCCTAAAACATTGTATCTATGTGAGTTTTATAAAAACAAGTAATTTGGTTAGGTTTACAATCACATAAATTAGGGTTTAGTCATAATGACAGATAACTGCAACATTCAATTTGACAGTTATTTAAACATAACTTCCTAACCACACTTGCAAATAGGCTAATAAAGCGTAAAACAATGCATCTTTGTGAGTTTTACTCTAAACATATGCTATTTTAAGGCTTGCAAACATAGAAAGTAGTTTTTTACTCATTATGACAGTAATGTTCTTAAAATCCTGAGATAATGCGAAATAAGCAATAAAAATGTTTTTCAACATAATTCCTACACCAAACATGCAACATGTCTAATAATGCCTGAAGACATGTATCTTTGTTGGTTTCACTAGAAAAATTATCTTTTGTAAGTTTTGCAAAGAGGCAAGTTAGTTTTTTTAATTCAATATGACAGTATAACTGTCATACCAAATATAAAAGTTATATAAACATAACTCCAAAACTGAACATGCATTATGTCTAAAAATGCCTGTGATATTGCATCTGTGTTTGTTTTACCAGAATCAGGTAATTTGGTAAGGTTTACAAATACAAAAATTGGGTTTTTCTCATAATGACAGTATAACTGCTACATTCAATTTGAGTTATTTAAACATAACTTCCTAAACATACATGCAAATAGGCTAATAAAGCCTAAAAGAATGCATCCTTGTGAGTTTTAATCGAAACTTTTGCTATTTTAATGCTTGCAAACACAAAAAGTAGTTTTTTACTTATGAGAGTAATGTTCTTAAAATCTTGAGATAATGCGAATTAAGCAATAAAAATGTTTTTCAACAAAATTACTACACCAAACATGGCACGTGTCTAGTAATGCCTGAAGACATGTATCTTTGTTAGTTATACTAAAAAATGATCTTTTGTAAGTTTTGCAACTATGCAAAATAGTTTTTTTAATTCAATATGACAGTATAACTGTCATACCAAATATAAAAGTTATAAAAACATAACTCCAAAACTGAACATGCATTATGTCTAAAAATGCCTGAAATATTGTATCTATGTGAGTTTTACAAGAATCAGGTAATTTGGTAAGGTTTACAAATACAAAAATTGGGTTTTTCTCATAATGACGGTATAACTGCTACATTCAATTTGACAGCTATTTAAACATAACTTCCTAACCACACATGCAAATAGGCTAATAAAGCCTAAAACAATGCATCCTTGTAAGTTTTACTCGAAACATTTGCTATTTTAAGGCTTGCAAACACAGAAAGTAGTTTTTTTACAATGTTTATATAACTTTCATATTTAGTATGACAGTTATACCATCATATTGAGTAAAAAAAACTTTGTTTACCATTAAAATTCACAAAGATACATTTCTCCAGGCATTATTAGTCATTTTGCATTTGTGTTTTTGGAGTTATGTTTAAATAACTGTCATATAGAGTGTGGCAGTTATACTGTCATTATGAGTAAAACCTAATTTTTGTATTTGTAAACCTTACCAAAATACCTGATTCTGATAAAACTCACATGTATTCAAAATTACAGGCATTTTTAGACGGATTGCATGTTTAGTTTTGGAGTTATGTTTATACAACTTTTCCATTTAGTATGACAGTTATACTGTCTTTTTGAGTAAAAAAACTAACTTGTGTTTTTACAAACCTTACAACATATTTTTTCCAGTTAAACTCACAAATATACATTCATCCAGGCATTATTAGACATTTTGTCAGATTGTTTGTGACAGTATACTGTCATTAAGAGAAAAACTAATATTTTGTATTTGTAAACCTTACAAAAACAACTGATTTTAGTGAAACTCACATAGATTCAATATTACAGGCATTTTTAAACGGATTGCATGTTTGGTTTTCGGGTTTGGTTTTGGAGTTGTGTTTATATAACATTTTTAATTTAGTATGACAGTTATACCGTCATATTGAGTAAAAAAAAAAAAAACTTGTGATTTTTCACACCTTACTTTCCCAGTAAAACTCACAAAGATACATTTCTCCAGGCACTATTAGCCATTTTGCATGTGTGGTTTAGGAGTTATGTTTAAATAACTGTTATATCAAATGTTGCAGTTATACTGTCATGATGAGTAAAACCCAGGTTTTGTATTTGTAAACCTTACCAAAATACCTTATTCTGGTAAAACTCACATAGATTCAATATTACAGGCAGTTTAAGACTAATTGCAAGTTTGGTTTAGGAGTTTGGTTTCGGAATTATGTTTATATAACTTTCATATTTAGTATGACAGTTATACCATCATATTGAGTAAAAAAAATAACTTTTGTCTTTACAAACCTTACAAAATATTTGTTTCTATTAAAACTTACAGAGATACATTTTTCCAGGCATTATTAGCCATTTTGCACATGTGGTTTAAGAGTTATGTTAAAATAACTGTCATATCAAATGTTGCAGTATACTGTCATTATGAGTAAAACCAAAGTTTTGTATCTGTAAATCTATAACCTCTGTAAAAGATCTGATTCTGGTAAAACTCACATAGATTCAATATTACAGACATTTTTAGACGGATTGCAAGTTTGGTTTTGGAGTTATGTTTATTTATCTTTCATTTTTAGTACGACAGTTATACTGTCATATTGAGTAAAAAAAACCTAACTTTTTTCTTTACAAACCTTCCAAACTATTTTTTTCCAGTAAAACTTACAAAGATACATTTCTCCAGGCATTATTAGAAATTTTGCATGCATGGTTTAGGAGTTATGTTTAATTAACAGTCAGATTGAATGTGACAGTATACTGTCATAGTAGTTTTTTACTCAATATGACAGTTATGTTCTTAAAATCCTGATATAATTCGAAAAAAGCAATACAAATGTTTTTCAACATAATTCCTACACCAAACATGCAACATGTCTAATAATGCCTAAAGACATGTATCTTTGTTAGTTTTACTAGAAAAGCTATCTTTTGTATGTTTTACAAAGAGGCAAATTAGTTTTTTTAATTCAATATAACAGTATAACTGTCATACCAAATATAAAAGTTATATAAACATAACTCCAAAACTGAACATGCATTATGTCTAAAAATGCCTGTATAATGTACCTATGTGAGTTTTACTAGAATCAGGTAATTTTGTAATGTTTAAAATTACAAAAATTGGGTTTTTCTCATAATGACAGTATAACTGCTACATTCAATTTGACAGTTATTTAAACATAACTTCCTAACCACACATGCAAATAGGCTAATAAAGCGTAAAACAATGCATCTTTGTGAGTTTTACTCAAAACATATGCTATTTTAAGGCTGGCAAACACAGAAAGTAGTTTTTTACTCGTTATGACAGTAATGTTCTTAAAATCCTGAGATAATGCGAAATAAGCAATAAAACAGTTTTTCAACATATTTCCTACACCAAATATGCAACATGTCTAATAATGCCTGAAGACATGTATCTTTGTTGGTTTTACTAGAAAAAATCTCTTTTGTAAGTTTTGCAAAGAGGCAAGTTAGTTTTTTTAATTCAATGTGACAGTATAACTGTCATACCAAATATAAAAGTTCTATAAACATAACTCCAAAACTGAACATGCATTATGTCTAAAATTGCCTGAAATATTGTATCTATGTGAGTTTTACAAGAATCAGGTAATTTGGTAAGGTTTACAATTACATAAATTAGGGTTTACTCATAATGACAGATAACTGCTACATTCAATTTGACAGTTATTTAAACATAACTTCCTTAACACACATGCAAAAAGGCATGTGTGTTAAGGAAGTTAAGCAACTAACAATGCATCCTTGTTAGTTTTACTCGAAACATTTGCTATTTTAAGGCTTGCAAACACAGAAAGTAGTTTTTTACTCATAATGAGAGTAATGTTCTTAAAATCCTGAGATAATGCGAAATAGGCAATAAAAATGTTTTTCAACATAATTCCTACACCAAACATGCAACGTTCTAATAATACCTGAAGACATGTATCTTTGTTAGTTTTACTACAAAAATTATCTTTTGTAAGTTTTGCAAAGAGGCAAGTTAGTTTTTTTAATTCAATATGACAGTATAACTGTCATACCAAATATGAAAGTTATGTAAACATAACTCCAAAATTAAACATGCATTATGTCTAAAAATGCCTAAAAAATTATATCTATGTGGGTTTTACAAGAATCTGGTAATTTGGTAATGTTTAAAATTACATAAATTGCGGTTTAGTCATAATGACAGATAACTGCAACATTCAATTTGACAGTAATTTTTACATAACTTCCTAACCACACATGCAAATAGGCTAATAAAGCCTAAAACAATGCATCCTTGTGAGTTTTACTCTAAACATATGCTATTTTAAGGCTGGCAAACACAGAAAGTAGTTTTTTTTTACTCATTATGACGGTAATAGTCTTAAAATCCTGAGATAATGCGAATTAAGCAATAAAAATGTTTTTCAACATAATTCCTACACCAAAAATGCAATATGTCTAATAAGACATGTATCTTTGTTGGTTTTACTAGAAAACTTATCTTTTGTAAGTTTTGCAAAGAGGCAAGTTAGTTTTTTAATTCAATATGACAGTATAACTGTCATACCAAATATGAAAGTTCTATAGACATAACTCCAAAACTGAAAATGTATTATGTTTAAAAATGCCTAAAATATTGTATCTATGTGAGTTTTATAAAAACAAGTAATTTGGTAATGTTTACAATCACATAAATTAGGGTTTAGTCATAATGACAGATAACTGCTACATTCAATTTGACAGTTATTTATACATAACTTCCTAACCACACATGCAAATAGGCTAATAAAGCCTAAAACAATGCATCCTTGTGAGTTTTACTCGAAAAATTTGCTATTTTAAGGCTTTCGAACACAGAAAGTAGTTTTTTACTCATTATGACAGTAATGTTCTTAAAATCCTGAGATAATGCGAAATAAGCATTAAAAATGTTTTTCAACATAATTCCTACACCAAACATGCAACATGTCTAATAATGCGTGAAGACATGTATCTTTGTTAGTTTTACTAGAAAAATTATCTTTTGTAAGTTTTGCAAAGAGGCAAGTTCGTTTTTTTAATTCAATATGACAGTATAACTGTCATACCAAATATAAAAGTTATATAAACATAACTCCAAAACTGAACATGCATTATGTCTAAAAATGCCTGTAATATTGTATCTGTGTGAGTTTTACCAGAATCAGGTAATTTGGTAAGGTTTACAATTACATAAATAAGGGTTTAGTCTTAATGACATATAATTGCTACATTCAATTTGACAGTTATTTAAACATAACTTCCTAACCACACATGCAAATAGGCTAATAAAGCGTAAAACAATGCATCTTTGTGAGTTTTACTCGAAACATATGCTATTTTAAGGCTTTCAAACACAGAAAGTAGTTTTTTACTCATTATGACAGTAATGTTCTTAAAATCCTGAGATAATGCGAAATAAGCAAAACAAATGTTTTTCAACATAATTCCTACACCAAACATGCAACATGTCTAATAATACCTGAAGACATGTATCTTTGTTAGTTTTACTAGAAAAATTATCTTTTGTAAGTTTTGCAAAGAGGTAAGTTAGTTTTTTAATTCAATATGACAGTATTACTGTCATATAAACTATGAAAGTTATATAAACATAACTCCAAAATTGAACATGCATTATGTATAAAAATGCCTAAAACATTGTATCTATGTGAGTTTTACAAGAATCAGGTAATTTGGTAAGGTTTAAAATTACATAAATTAGGGTTTACTCATAATGACAGATAACTGCTACATTCAATTTGACAGTTATTTAAACATAACTTCCTAACCGCACATGCAAAAAGGCTAATAAAGCCTAAAACAATGCATCTGTGCGTCTTACTCGAAACATATGCTTTTTTAAAGGCATATATTTGAGAATTAAAAGTAGTTTAATCCTCAATATGACAGTAATGTTCTTAAAATCCTAAAATAATGCGAAAAAAAATAAAAATGTTTTTTTAACATAATTCCTACACCAAACATGCAACATTTATAATAATGCCTGGAGACATGTATCTTTGTTAGTTTTACTAGAACAATTATATTTTGTAAGTTTTGCAAAGACGCAAGTTAGTTTTTTTTAATTCGATATGACAGTATAACTGTCATACCAAATATGAAAGTTATATGAACATAACTCCAAAACTGACCATGCATTATGTATAAGAATGCCTGTAATATTGTATCTATGTGAGTTTTACCAGAATCAAGTATTTTGGTAAGGTTTACAAATACAAAAATTAGGTTTTACTCATAATGACAGTATAACTGCCACGTTCAAAATGACAGTTATTTAAACATAACTCCTAAACCAAACATGCTAAACAGCTAATAATGCCTGGACAAATGCGTCTTTGTGAGTTTTACAGGAAAACAATTTTTTTTGTAAGATTTGTAGACACAAGTTAGTTGTTTTTTACTCCATATAACTGTCTTACTAAATTTGAAAGTTATGTAAACATAACTCCAAAACCAAACATGCAGTCCGTCTAAAAATGCCTGTAATATTAAATCTATGTGAGTTTTTCTAGAATCATTTGTTTTTGTAAGGTTTGCAAATACAAAATATTGGTTTAATCACTATGACAGTATACTGTCACATTCAATCTGACAGCTATTTAAACATAACTCCTAAACCACACATGCAAAATGAGTAATAATGCCTTGAAAAATGTATCTCTGTGAATTTTACTGGAAAAAAAATATTTTGTAATGTTTTTAAAAACATAAGTTAGTTTTTTTTTTACTAAATATGACAGTATAACTGTCATACTAAATATAAAAGTTTTATACACATAACTCCAAAACCAAACTTGAAATCCATCTAAAAATGCCTGTAATATTGAATCTATGTGAGTTTTACCAGAATCAGGTATTTTGGTAAGGTTTACAAATACAAAAATTAGGTTTTACTCATAAAGCCTGGAGAAATGCATCTTTGTGAGTTTTACTGGAAAAAAAAAATGTTGTAAGGTTTATAAAGACACAAGTTAGTTTTTTTTTTACTCAATATGACAGTATAACTGTCATACTAAATGTATAATGTATATAAACATAACTCCAAAACCAAACATGCTTTATGTCTAAAAATGCCTGTAGCATTGTATCCATGTGAGTTTTACTAGAATCAGTTGTTTTTGTAAGGTTTGCAAATACAAAATATTGGTTTTACTCACTATGACAGTATACTGCCACATTCAATCTGACAGTTATTTAAACATAACTCCCAAACCACACGTACAAAATGACTATTAATGCCTGGAGAAATGTATCTTTGTGAGTTTTACTGGAAAACTTTTTTTTTGTAAGGTTTGTAAAGACACAACTTAGTTTTTTTTTTAACTTTATATGACAGTATAACTGTCATACTATATGTATAAGTTATATAATTATAACTCCAAAACCAAACATGCATTATGTCTAAAAATGCCTGTAATATTGTATCTATGTGAGTTTTACTAGAATCAGTTGTTTTTGTAAGGTTTGCAAATACAAAATATTGGTTTTACTCACTATGACAGTATACTGTCACATTCAATCTGACAGTTATTTAAACATAACTCCTAAACCACACATGCAAAATGACTAATAGTGCCTTGAAAAATGTATCTCTGTGATTTTTACTGGAAAAAAAATATTTTGTAAGATTTGTAAAAACACAAGTTAGTTTTTTTTTTACTCAATATGACAGTATAACTGTCATACTAAATATGAAAGTTATATAAACATAACTCCAAAACCAAACTTGCAATCCGTCTAAAAATGCCTGTATTATTGAATCTCTGTGAGTTTTACCAGAATCAGGTATTTTGGTAAGGTTTACAAATACAAAAATTAGGTTTTACTCATAATGACAGTATAACTGCCACACGCAATATGACAGTTATTTAAACATAACTCCTAAACCACACATGCTAATAATGCTTGGAGAAATGTGCCTTTGTGAGTTTTACTGGAAAAAACATTTTTTGTAAGGTTTGTAAAGACACAATTTAGTTTTTTTTTACTCCATATGACAGTATAACCGTCACACTAAATGTAAAAGTTATATAAACATAACTCCAAAACCAAACATGTCATATGTCTAAAAATGCCTGTAATTTTGAATCCATGTGAGTTTTACTAGAAACAGGTATTTTGGTAAGGTTTACAAATACAAAAATTAATTTTTTCTCATAATGACAGTATAACTGCCACAAGCAATATGACAGATATTTAAACATAACTCCTAAACCAAAATGCTAAATGGCTAATAATGCCTGGAGAATGGTATCTCTGTGAGTTTTACTGGAAAAAAAATACTAAATGTAAAAGTTATATAAACATAACTCCAAAACCAAACATGCATTATATCTAAAAATGCCTGTAATATTGTATCCATGTGAGTTTTACTAGAATCAGTTGTTTTTGTAAGGTTTGCAAATACAAAATATTGGTTTTACTCACTATGACAGTATACTGTCACTTTTAATCACAGTTATTTAAACATAACTCCTAAACCATACATGCAAAATGACTAATAGTGCCTTGAAAAATGTATCTCTGTGAATTAATTATTTTGCTAAAAATTTGTAAGGCGGGACCCTTACAAAAAATTCAAAAAAACGGACTTGCTTCAGCAGCACATTTCTGCTGCTGTAGTTGTATAAAATGTCTCAAAATGTCATCAGGTGTCCCGACACAACCTAAAAATAGAAGAAAATGCATCGTTTACGAAAAAAAAATGTTGCTAAAATTTCGTAAGGCGGGACCCTTACAAAAATTTCAAAAAAACGGACTTGCTTCAGCAGCACATTTCTGCTAATGTAGTTGTATAAAATGTCTCAAAATGTCATCAGGAGTCCCGACACAACCTAAAAATAGAAGAAAATGCATCGTTTACGAAAAAAATTTTTGCTAAAATTTCGTAAGGCGGGACACTTACAAAAAAATTCAAAAAAACGGACTTGCTTCAGCAGCACATTTCTGCTGCTGTAGTTGTATAAAATGTCTCAAAATGTCATCAGGTGTCCCGACACAACCTAAAAATAGAAGAAAATGCATCGTTTACGAAAAAAAAATGTTGCTAAAATTTCGTAAGGCGGGACCCTTACAAAAATTTCAAAAAAACGGACTTGCTTCAGCAGCACATTTCTGCTAATGTAGTTGTATAAAATGTCTCAAAATGTCATCAGGAGTCCCGACACAACCTAAAAATAGAAGAAAATGCATCGTTTACGAAAAAAAATTTTGCTAAAATTTCGTAAGGCGGGACACTTACAAAAAAATTCAAAAAAACGGACTTGCTTCAGCAGCACATTTCTGCTGCTGTAGTTGTATAAAATGTCTCAAAATGTCATCAGGTGTCCCGACACAACCTAAAAATAGAAGAAAATGCATCGTTTACGAAAAAAAAATGTTGCTAAAATTTCGTAAGGCGGGACCCTTACAAAAATTTCAAAAAAACGGACTTGCTTCAGCAGCACATTTCTGCTAATGTAGTTGTATAAAATGTCTCAAAATGTCATCAGGAGTCCCGACACAACCTAAAAATAGAAGAAAATGCATCGTTTACGAAAAAAATTTTTGCTAAAATTTCGTAAGGCGGGACACTTACAAAAAAATTCAAAAAAACGGACTTGCTTCAGCAGCACATTTCTGCTGCTGTAGTTGTATAAAATGTCTCAAAACGTCATCAGGTGTCCCGACACAACCTAAAAATAGAAGAAAATGCATAGTTTACGGAAAAATGTTTTTGCTAAAATTTCGTAAAGGGGGACCCTTACAAAAAATTAAAAAAAACGGACTTGCTTCAGCAGCACATTTCTGGTGCTGTAGTTGTATAAAATGTCTCAAAATGTCATCAGGAGTCCCGACACAACCTAAAAATAGAAGAAAATGCATCGTTTACGAAAAAAATTTTTGCTAAAATTTCGTAAGGCGGGACACTTACAAAAAAATTCAAAAAAACGGACTTGCTTCAGCAGCACATTTCTGCTGCTGTAGTTGTATAAAATGTCTCAAAACGTCATCAGGTGTCCCGACACAACCTAAAAATAGAAGAAAATGCATAGTTTACGGAAAAATGTTTTTGCTAAAATTTCGTAAAGGGGGACCCTTACAAAAAATTAAAAAAAACGGACTTGCTTCAGCAGCACATTTCTGGTGCTGTAGTTGTATAAAATGTCTCAAAACGTCATCAGGAGTCCCGACACAACCTAAAAATAGAAGAAAATGCATAGTTTACGGAAAAAATTTTTTGCTAAAATTTCGTAAGACGGGACCTTTAAAAATTTTTTTTTAAAACGGACTTGCTTCAGCAGCACATTTCTGGTGCTGTAGTTGTATAAAATGTCTCAAAACGTCATCAGGTGTCCCGACACAACCTAAAAATAGAAGAAAATGCATCGTTTACGAAAAAAAATTTTTGCTAAAATTTCGTAATGCGGGACCCTTACAAAAAATTCAAAAAAACGGACTTGCTTCAGCAGCACATTTCTGCTGCTGTAGTTGTATAAAATGTCTCAAAACATAATCAGGTGTCCCGACACAACCTAAAAATAGAAGAAAATGCATAAATTACGGAAAAAAATGTTTCCTAAAATTTTGTAAGGCGGGACCCTTACAAAAAATTCCAAAAAACGGACTTGCTTCAGCAGCACATTTCTGCTGCTGTAGTTGTATAAAATGTCTCAAAACGTCATCAGGTGTCCCGACACAACCTAAAAATAGAAGAAAATGCATAGTTTACGGAAAAAAATGTTTGCTAAAATTTCGTAAGGCGGGACCCTTACAACAAATTCAAAAAAACGGACTTGCTTCAGCAGCACATTTCTGCTGCTGTAGTTGTATAAAATGTTTCAAAACGTCATCAGGTGTCCCGACACAACCTAAAAATAGAAGAAAATGCATCGTTTACGAAAAAAAATTGTTGCTAAAATTTCATGAGTCGGGACCCTCACAAAAAATTCAAAAAAACGGACATGCTTCAGCAGCACATTTCTGCTGCTGTAGTTGTATAAAATGTCTCAAAACGTCATCAGGTGTCCCGACACAACCAAAAAATAGAAGAAAATGCATAGTTTACGGAAAAAATATTTTGCTAAAAATTTGTAAGGCGGGACCCTTACAAAAATTTCAAAAAAACGGACTTGCTTCAGCAGCACATTTCTGGTGCTGTAGTTGTATAAAATGTCTCAAAACGTCATCAGAAGTCCCGACACAACCTAAAAATAGAAGAAAATGCATCGTATACGAAAAAAAATTTTGCTAAAATTTCGTAAGGCGGGACCCTTACAAAAAATTCAAAAAAACGGACTTGCTTCAGCAGCACATTTCTGCTGCTGTAGTTGTATAAAATGTCTCAAAATGTCATCAGGTGTCCCGACACAACCTAAAAATAGAAGAAAATGCATCGTTTACGAAAAAAAAATGTTGCTAAAATTTCGTAAGGCGGGACCCTTACAAAAATTTCAAAAAAACGGACTTGCTTCAGCAGCACATTTCTGCTAATGTAGTTGTATAAAATGTCTCAAAATGTCATCAGGAGTCCCGACACAACCTAAAAATAGAAGAAAATGCATCGTTTACGAAAAAATTTTTTGCTAAAATTTCGTAAGGCGGGACACTTACAAAAAAATTCAAAAAAACGGACTTGCTTCAGCAGCACATTTCTGCTGCTGTAGTTGTATAAAATGTCTCAAAATGTCATCAGGTGTCCCGACACAACCTAAAAATAGAAGAAAATGCATCGTTTACGAAAAAAAAATGTTGCTAAAATTTCGTAAGGCGGGACCCTTACAAAAATTTCAAAAAAACGGACTTGCTTCAGCAGCACATTTCTGCTAATGTAGTTGTATAAAATGTCTCAAAATGTCATCAGGAGTCCCGACACAACCTAAAAATAGAAGAAAATGCATCGTTTACGAAAAAATTTTTTGCTAAAATTTCGTAAGGCGGGACACTTACAAAAAAATTCAAAAAAACGGACTTGCTTCAGCAGCACATTTCTGCTGCTGTAGTTGTATAAAATGTCTCAAAATGTCATCAGGTGTCCCGACACAACCTAAAAATAGAAGAAAATGCATCGTTTACGAAAAAAAAATGTTGCTAAAATTTCGTAAGGCGGGACCCTTACAAAAATTTCAAAAAAACGGACTTGCTTCAGCAGCACATTTCTGCTAATGTAGTTGTATAAAATGTCTCAAAATGTCATCAGGAGTCCCGACACAACCTAAAAATAGAAGAAAATGCATCGTTTACGAAAAAAATTTTTGCTAAAATTTCGTAAGGCGGGACACTTACAAAAAAATTCAAAAAAACGGACTTGCTTCAGCAGCACATTTCTGGTGCTGTAGTTGTATAAAATGTCTCAAAACGTCATCAGGAGTCCCGACACAACCTAAAAATAGAAGAAAATGCATAGTTTACGGAAAAAATTTTTTGCTAAAATTTCGTAAGACGGGACCTTTAAAAAAAAATTTTAAAAACGGACTTGCTTCAGCAGCACATTTCTGGTGCTGTAGTTGTATAAAATGTCTCAAAACGTCATCAGGTGTCCCGACACAACCTAAAAATAGAAGAAAATGCATCGTTTACGAAAAAAAATTTTTGCTAAAATTTCGTAATGCGGGACCCTTACAAAAAATTCAAAAAAACGGACTTGCTTCAGCAGCACATTTCTGCTGCTGTAGTTGTATAAAATGTCTCAAAACATAATCAGGTGTCCCGACACAACCTAAAAATAGAAGAAAATGCATAAATTACGGAAAAAAATGTTTCCTAAAATTTTGTAAGGCGGGACCCTTACAAAAAATTCCAAAAAACGGACTTGCTTCAGCAGCACATTTCTGCTGCTGTAGTTGTATAAAATGTCTCAAAACGTCATCAGGTGTCCCGACACAACCTAAAAATAGAAGAAAATGCATAGTTTACGGAAAAAAATGTTTGCTAAAATTTCGTAAGGCGGGACCCTTACAACAAATTCAAAAAAACGGACTTGCTTCAGCAGCACATTTCTGCTGCTGTAGTTGTATAAAATGTTTCAAAACGTCATCAGGTGTCCCGACACAACCTAAAAATAGAAGAAAATGCATCGTTTACGAAAAAAAATTGTTGCTAAAATTTCATGAGTCGGGACCCTCACAAAAAATTCAAAAAAACGGACATGCTTCAGCAGCACATTTCTGCTGCTGTAGTTGTATAAAATGTCTCAAAACGTCATCAGGTGTCCCGACACAACCAAAAAATAGAAGAAAATGCATAGTTTACGGAAAAAATATTTTGCTAAAATTTCGTAAGGCGGGACCCTTACAAAAATTTCAAAAAAACGGACTTGCTTCAGCAGCACATTTCTGGTGCTGTAGTTGTATAAAATGTCTCAAAACGTCATCAGAAGTCCCGACACAACCTAAAAATAGAAGAAAATGCATCGTATACGAAAAAAATTTTTGCTAAAATTTCGTAAGGCGGGACCCTTACAAAAAATTCAAAAAAACGGACTTGCTTCAGCAGCACATTTCTTGTGCTGTAGTTGTATAAAATGTCTCAAAACGTCATCAGGAGTCCCGACACAACCTAAAAATAGAAGAAAATGCATCGTTTACGAAAAAAAATTTTGCTAAAATTTCGTAAGGCGGGACACTTACAAAAAAATTCAAAAAAACGGACTTGCTTCAGCAGCACATTTCTGCTGCTGTAGTTGTATAAAATGTCTCAAAACGTCATCAGGTGTCCCGACACAACCTAAAAATAGAAGAAAATGCATAGTTTACGGAAAAATGTTTTTGCTAAAATTTCGTAAAGGGGGACCCTTACAAAAAATTAAAAAAAACGGACTTGCTTCAGCAGCACATTTCTGGTGCTGTAGTTGTATAAAATGTCTCAAAACGTCATCAGGAGTCCCGACACAACCTAAAAATAGAAGAAAATGCATAGTTTACGGAAAAAATTTTTTGCTAAAATTTCGTAAGACGGGACCTTTAAAAATGTTTTTTAAAAACGGACTTGCTTCAGCAGCACATTTCTGCTGCTGTAGTTGTATAAAATGTCTCAAAACATAATCAGGTGTCCCGACACAACCTAAAAATAGAAGAAAATGCATAAATTACGGAAAAAAATGTTTCCTAAAATTTCGTAAGGCGGGACCCTTACAAAAAATTAAAAAAAACGGACTTGCTTCAGCAGCACATTTCAGGTGCTGTAGTTGTATAAAATGTCTCAAAACGTCATCAGGTGTCCCGACACAACCTAAAAATAGAAGAAAATGCTTCGTTTACGAAAAAACAATTTTGCTAAAATTTCGTAAGGCGGGATCCTTACAACAATTCAAAAAAACGGACTTGCTTCAGCAGCACATTTCTGCTGCTGTAGTTGTATAAAATGTCTCAAAACGTCATCAGGTGTCCCGACACAACCTAAAAATAGAAGAAAATGCATCGTTTACGAAAAAAAATTGTTGCTAAAATTTCATGAGTCGGGACCCTCACAAAAAATTCAAAAAAACGGACATGCTTCAGCAGCACATTTCTGCTGCTGTAGTTGTATAAAATGTCTCAAAACATAATCAGGTGTCCCGACACAACCAAAAAATAGAAGAAAATGCATCGTTTACGAAAAAAAAACGTTGCTAAAATTTCGTAAGGCGGGACCCTTACAAAAAATTCAAAAAAACGGACTTGCTTCAGCAGCACATTTCTGCTGCTGTAGTTGTATAAAATGTCTCAAAACGTCATCAGGTGTCCCGACACAACCTAAAAATAGAAGAAAATGCATAGTTTACGGAAAAAATATTTTGCTAAAAATTTGTAAGGCGGGACCCTTACAAAAAATTCAAAAAAACGGACTTGCTTCAGCAGCACATTTCTGCTGCTGTAGTTGTATAAAATGTCTCAAAATGTCATCAGGAGTCCCGACACAACCTAAAAATAGAATAAAATGCATCGTTTACGAAAACAATTTTTGCTAAAATTTCGTAAGGCGGGACCCTTACAAAAAATTCAAAAAAACGGACTTGCTTCAGCAGCACATTTCTGCTGCTGTAGTTGTATAAAATGTCTCAAAACGTCATCAGGTGTCCCGACACAACCTAAAAATAGAAGAAAATGCATAGTTTACGGAAAAAATATTTTGCTAAAAATTTGTAAGGCGGGACCCTTACAAAAAATTCAAAAAAACGGACTTGCTTCAGCAGCACATTTCTGGTGCTGTAGTTGTATAAAATGTTTCAAAACGTCATCAGGAGTCCCGACACAACCTTAAAATAGAATAAAATGCATCGTTTACGAAAAAAAAATTTTGCTAAAATTTCGTAAGGCGGGACCCTTACAAAAATTTAAAAAAAACGGACTTGCTTCAGCAGCACATTTCTGGTGCTGTAGTTGTATAAAATGTCTCAAAACGTCATCAGGTGTCCCGACACAACCTAAAAATAGAAGAAAATGCATAGTTTACGGAAAAAAATTTTTGCTAAAATTTCGTAAGACGGGACCTTTAAAAAATTCAAAAAAACGGACTTGCTTCAGCAGCACATTTCTGCTGCTGTAGTTGTATAAAATGTCTCAAAACATAATCAGGTGTCCCGACACAACCTAAAAATAGAAGAAAATGCATAAATTACGGAAAAAAATGTTTCCTAAAATTTCGTAAGGCGGGACCCTTACAAAAAATTCAAAAAAACGGACTTGCTTCAGCAGCACATTTCTGCTGCTGTAGTTGTATAAAATGTCTCAAAACATAATCAGGTGTCCCGACACAACCTAAAAATAGAAGAAAATGCATAGTTTACGGAAAAAAATGTTTGCTAAAATTTCGTAAGGCGGGACCCTTACAAAAAATTCAAAAAAACGGACTTGCTTCAGCAGCACATTTCTGCTGCTGTAGTTGTATAAAATGTCTCAAAACGTCATCAGGAGTCCCGACACAACCTAAAAATAGAAGAAAATGCATAGTTTACGGAAAAAAATTTTGCTAAAATTTCGTAAGGCGGGACCCTTACAAAAAATTCAAAAAAACGGACTTGCTTCAGCAGCACATTTCTGCTGCTGTAGTTGTATAAAATGTCTCAAAACGTCATCAGGTGTCCCGACACAACCTAAAAATAGAAGAAAATACATCGTTTACGAAAAAAAATTGTTGCTAAAATTTCATGAGTCGGGACCCTCACAAAAAATTCAAAAAAACGGACATGCTTCAGCAGCACATTTCTGCTGCTGTAGTTGTATAAAATGTCTCAAAACATAATCAGGTGTCCCGACACAACCAAAAAATAGAAGAAAATGCATCGTTTACGAAAAAAAAACGTTGCTAAAATTTCGTAAGGCGGGACCCTTACAAAAAATTCAAAAAAACGGACTTGCTTCAGCAGCACATTTCTGCTGCTGTAGTTGTATAAAATGTCTCAAAACGTCATCAGGTGTCCCGACACAACCAAAAAATAGAAGAAAATGCATAGTTTACGGAAAAAAATTTTTGCTAAAATTTCGTAAGGCGGGACCCTTACAAAAATTTCAAAAAAACGGACTTGCTTCAGCAGCACATTTCTGCTGCTGTAGTTGTATAAAATGTCTCAAAATGTCATCAGGAGTCCCGACACAACCTAAAAATAGAAGGAAATGCATCGTTTATGGAAAAAAAATTTGCTAAAATTTCGTAAGGCGGGACACTTACAAAAAATTCAAAAAAACGGATTTGCTTCAGCAGCACATTTCTGGTGCTGTAGTTGTATAAAATGTCTCAAAACGTCATCAGGTGTCCCGACACAACCTAAAAATAGAAGAAAATGCATAGTTTACGCAAAAAATTTTTTGCTAAAATTTCGTAAGGCGGGACCCTTACAAAAATTTCAAAAAAACGGACTTGCTTCAGCAGCACATTTCTGCTGCTGTAGTTGTATAAAATGTCTCAAAATGTCATCAGGAGTCCCGACACAACCTAAAAATAGAAGAAAATGCATCGTTTACGGAAAAAAATTTTGCTAAAATTTCGTAAGGCGGGACACTTACAAAAAATTCAAAAAAACGTATTTGCTTCAGCAGCACATTTCTGCTGCTGTAGTTGTATAAAATGTCTCAAAACGTCATCAGGTGTCCCGACACAACCTAAAAATAGAAGAAAATGCATAGTTTAAGGAAAAAATTTTTTGCTAAAATTTCGTAAGACGGGACCTTTAAAATTTTTTTTTAAAAACGGACTTGCTTCAGCAGCACATTTCTGCTGCTGTAGTTGTATAAAATGTCTCAAAACGTCATCAGGTGTCCCGACACAACCTAAAAATAGAAGAAAATGCATCGTTTACGAAAAAAAATTTTTGCTAAAATTTCGTAATGCGGGACCCTTACAAAAAATTCAAAAAAACGGACTTGCTTCAGCAGCACATTTCTGCTGCTGTAGTTGTATAAAATGTCTCAAAACGTCATCAGGTGTCCCGACACAACCTAAAAATAGAAGAAAATGCATAGTTTACGGAAAAAAATGTTTGCTAAAATTTCGTAAGGCGGGACCCTTACAAAAAATTCAAAAAAACGGACTTGCTTCAGCAGCACATTTCTGCTGCTGTAGTTGTATAAAATGTCTCAAAACGTCATCAGGTGTCCCGACACAACCTAAAAATAGAAGAAAATGCTTCGTTTACGAAAAAACAATTTTGCTAAAATTTCGTAAGGCGGGATCCTTACAACAAATTCAAAAAAACGGACTTGCTTCAGCAGCACATTTCTGCTGCTGTAGTTGTATAAAATGTCTCAAAACATAATCAGGTGTCCCGACACAACCTAAAAATAGAAGAAAATGCATCGTTTACGAAAAAAAATTGTTGCTAAAATTTCATGAGTCGGGACCCTCACAAAAAATTCAAAAAAACGGACATGCTTCAGCAGCACATTTCTGCTGCTGTAGTTGTATAAAATGTCTCAAAACGTCATCAGGTGTCCCGACACAACCAAAAAATAGAAGAAAATGCATCGTTTACGAAAAAAAACGTTGCTAAAATTTCGTAAGGCGGGACCCTTCCAAAAAATTCAAAAAAACGGACTTGCTTCAGCAGCACATTTCTGCTGCTGTAGTTGTATAAAATGTCTCAAAACGTCATCAGGTGTCCCGACACAACCTAAAAATAGAAGAAAATGCATCGTTTACGAAAAAAAATTTTTGCTAAAATTTCGTAATGCGGGACCCTTACAAAAAATTCAAAAAAACGGACTTGCTTCAGCAGCACATTTCTGCTGCTGTAGTTGTATAAAATGTCTCAAAACGTCATCAGGTGTCCCGACACAACCTAAAAATAGAAGAAAATGCATAGTTTACGGAAAAAAATGTTTGCTAAAATTTCGTAAGGCGGGACACTTACAAAAAATTCAAAAAAACGGACTTGCTTCAGCAGCACATTTCTGCTGCTGTAGTTGTATAAAATGTCTCAAAACGTCATCAGGTGTCCCGACACAACCTAAAAATAGAAGAAAATGCTTCGTTTACGAAAAAACAATTTTGCTAAAATTTCGTAAGGCGGGATCCTTACAACAAATTCAAAAAAACGGACTTGCTTCAGCAGCACATTTCTGCTGCTGTAGTTGTATAAAATGTCTCAAAACATAATCAGGTGTCCCGACACAACCTAAAAATAGAAGAAAATGCATCGTTTACGAAAAAAAATTGTTGCTAAAATTTCATGAGTCGGGACCCTCACAAAAAATTCAAAAAAACGGACATGCTTCAGCAGCACATTTCTGCTAATGTAGTTGTATAAAATGTCTCAAAACATAATCAGGTGTCCCGACACAACCTAAAAATAGAAGAAAATGCATCGTTTACGAAAAAAAATTGTTGCTAAAATTTCATGAGTCGGGACCCTCACAAAAAATTCAAAAAAACGGACATGCTTCAGCAGCACATTTCTGCTGCTGTAGTTGTATAAAATGTCTCAAAACGTCATCAGGTGTCCCGACACAACCAAAAAATAGAAGAAAATGCATCGTTTACGAAAAAAAACGTTGCTAAAATTTCGTAAGGCGGGACCCTTCCAAAAAATTCAAAAAAACGGACTTGCTTCAGCAGCACATTTCTGCTGCTGTAGTTGTATAAAATGTCTCAAAACGTCATCAGGTGTCCCGACACAACCAAAAAATAGAAGAAAATGCATCGTTTACGAAAAAAAACGTTGCTAAAATTTCGTAAGGCGGGACCCTTCCAAAAAATTCAAAAAAACGGACTTGCTTCAGCAGCACATTTCTGCTGCTGTAGTTGTATAAAATGTCTCAAAACGTCATCAGGTGTCCCGACACAACCAAAAAATAGAAGAAAATGCATAGTTTACGAAAAAAATATTTTGCTAAAAATTTGTAAGGCGGGACCCTTACAAAAATTTCAAAAAAACGGACTTGCTTCAGCAGCACATTTCTGGTGCTGTAGTTGTATAAAATGTCTCAAAACGTCATCAGAAGTCCCGACACAACCTAAAAATAGAAGAAAATGCATCGTATACGAAAAAAATTTTTGCTAAAATTTCGTAAGGCGGGAGGGACCCTTACAAAAAATTCAAAAAAACGGACTTGCTTCAGCAGCACATTTCTGCTGCTGTAGTTGTATAAAATGTCTCAAAATGTCATCAGGAGTCCCGACACAACCTAAAAATAGAAGAAAATGCATCGTTTACGAAAAAAATTTTTGCTAAAATTTCGTAAGGCGGGACACTTACAAAAAAATTCAAAAAAACGGACTTGCTTCAGCAGCACATTTCTGCTGCTGTAGTTGTATAAAATGTCTCAAAACGTCATCAGGTGTCCCGACACAACCTAAAAATAGAAGAAAATGCATAGTTTACGGAAAAATGTTTTTGCTAAAATTTCGTAAAGGGGGACCCTTACAAAAAATTAAAAAAAACGGACTTGCTTCAGCAGCACATTTCTGGTGCTGTAGTTGTATAAAATGTCTCAAAACGTCATCAGGAGTCCCGACACAACCTAAAAATAGAAGAAAATGCATAGTTTACGGAAAAAATTTTTTGCTAAAATTTCGTAAGACGGGACCTTTAAAATTTTTTTTTAAAAACGGACTTGCTTCAGCAGCACATTTCTGCTGCTGTAGTTGTATAAAATGTCTCAAAACATAATCAGGTGTCCCGACACAACCTAAAAATAGAAGAAAATGCATAAATTACGGAAAAAAATGTTTCCTAAAATTTCGTAAGGCGGGACCCTTACAAAAAATTCAAAAAAACGGACTTGCTTCAGCAGCACATTTCTGCTGCTGTAGTTGTATAAAATGTCTCAAAACGTCATCAGGAGTCCCGACACAACCTAAAAATAGAAGAAAATGCATAGTTTACGGAAAAAAATTTTGCTAAAATTTCGTAAGGCGGGACCCTTACAAAAAATTCAAAAAAACGGACTTGCTTCAGCAGCACATTTCTGCTGCTGTAGTTGTATAAAATGTCTCAAAACATAATCAGGTGTCCCGACACAACCAAAAAATAGAAGAAAATGCATCGTTTACGAAAAAAAACGTTGCTAAAATTTCGTAAGGCGGGACCCTTCCAAAAAATTCAAAAAAACGGACTTGCTTCAGCAGCACATTTCTGGTGCTGTAGTTGTATAAAATGTTTCAAAACGTCATCAGGAGTCCCGACACAACCTTAAAATAGAAGAAAATGCATCGTATACGAAAAAAATTTTTGCTAAAATTTCGTAAGGCGGGAGGGACCCTTACAAAAAATTCAAAAAAACGGACTTGCTTCAGCAGCACATTTCTGCTGCTGTAGTTGTATAAAATGTCTCAAAATGTCATCAGGAGTCCCGACACAACCTAAAAATAGAAGAAAATGCATCGTTTACGAAAAAAATTTTTGCTAAAATTTCGTAAGGCGGGACACTTACAAAAAAATTCAAAAAAACGGACTTGCTTCAGCAGCACATTTCTGCTGCTGTAGTTGTATAAAATGTCTCAAAACGTCATCAGGTGTCCCGACACAACCTAAAAATAGAAGAAAATGCATAGTTTACGGAAAAATGTTTTTGCTAAAATTTCGTAAAGGGGGACCCTTACAAAAAATTAAAAAAAACGGACTTGCTTCAGCAGCACATTTCTGGTGCTGTAGTTGTATAAAATGTCTCAAAACGTCATCAGGAGTCCCGACACAACCTAAAAATAGAAGAAAATGCATAGTTTACGGAAAAAAATTTTTGCTAAAATTTCGTAAGACGGGACCTTTAAAATTTTTTTTTAAAAACGGACTTGCTTCAGCAGCACATTTCTGCTGCTGTAGTTGTATAAAATGTCTCAAAACATAATCAGGTGTCCCGACACAACCTAAAAATAGAAGAAAATGCATAAATTACGGAAAAAAATGTTTCCTAAAATTTCGTAAGGCGGGACCCTTACAAAAAATTCAAAAAAACGGACTTGCTTCAGCAGCACATTTCTGCTGCTGTAGTTGTATAAAATGTCTCAAAACGTCATCAGGAGTCCCGACACAACCTAAAAATAGAAGAAAATGCTTCGTTTACGGAAAAAAATTTTGCTAAAATTTCGTAAGGCGGGATCCTTACAACAAATTCAAAAAAACGGACTTGCTTCAGCAGCACATTTCTGCTGCTGTAGTTGTATAAAATGTCTCAAAACGTCATCAGGTGTCCCGACACAACCAAAAAATAGAAGAAAATGCATCGTTTACGAAAAAAAAACGTTGCTAAAATTTCGTAAGGCGGGACCCTTACAAAAAATTCAAAAAAACGGACTTGCTTCAGCAGCGCATTTCTGCTGCTGTAGTTGTATAAAATGTCTCAAAACGTCATCAGGTGTCCCGACACAACCTAAAAATAGAAGAAAATGCATAGTTTACGGAAAAAATATTTTGCTAAAAATTTGTAAGGCGGGACCCTTACAAAAAATTCAAAAAAACGGACTTGCTTCAGCAGCACATTTCTGGTGCTGTAGTTGTATAAAATGTCTCAAAATGTCATCAGGAGTCCCGACACAACCTAAAAATAGAATAAAATGCATCGTTTACGAAAACAATTTTTGCTAAAATTTCGTAAGGCGGGACCCTTACAAAAAATTCAAAAAAACGGACTTGCTTCAGCAGCACATTTCTGGTGCTGTAGTTGTATAAAATGTTTCAAAACGTCATCAGGAGTCCCGACACAACCTTAAAATAGAATAAAATGCATCGTTTACGAAAAAAAAATTTTGCTAAAATTTCGTAAGGCGGGACCCTTACAAAAATTTCAAAAAAACGGACTTGCTTCAGCAGCACATTTCTGGTGCTGTAGTTGTATAAAATGTCTCAAAACGTCATCAGGTGTCCCGACACAACCTAAAAATAGAAGAAAATGCATAGTTTACGGAAAAAAATTTTTGCTAAAATTTCGTAAGACGGGACCTTTAAAAAATTCAAAAAAACGGACTTGCTTCAGCAGCACATTTCTGCTGCTGTAGTTGTATAAAATGTCTCAAAACATAATCAGGTGTCCCGACACAACCTAAAAATAGAAGAAAATGCATAAATTACGGAAAAAAATGTTTCCTAAAATTTCGTAAGGCGGGACCCTTACAAAAAATTCAAAAAAACGGACTTGCTTCAGCAGCACATTTCTGCTGCTGTAGTTGTATAAAATGTCTCAAAACATAATCAGGTGTCCCGACACAACCTAAAAATAGAAGAAAATGCATAAATTACGGAAAAAAATGTTTCCTAAAATTTCGTAAGGCGGGACCCTTACAAAAAATTCAAAAAAACGGACTTGCTTCAGCAGCACATTTCAGGTGCTGTAGTTGTATAAAATGTCTCAAAACGTCATCAGGTGTCCCGACACAACCTAAAAATAGAAGAAAATGCTTCGTTTACGAAAAAACAATTTTGCTAAAATTTCGTAAGGCGGGATCCTTACAACAATTCAAAAAAACGGACTTGCTTCAGCAGCACATTTCTGCTGCTGTAGTTGTATAAAATGTCTCAAAACGTCATCAGGTGTCCCGACACAACCTAAAAATAGAAGAAAATGCATCGTTTACGAAAAAAAATTGTTGCTAAAATTTCATGAGTCGGGACCCTCACAAAAAATTCAAAAAAACGGACATGCTTCAGCAGCACATTTCTGCTGCTGTAGTTGTATAAAATGTCTCAAAACATAATCAGGTGTCCCGACACAACCAAAAAATAGAAGAAAATGCATCGTTTACGAAAAAAAAACGTTGCTAAAATTTCGTAAGGCGGGACCCTTACAAAAAATTCAAAAAAACGGACTTGCTTCAGCAGCACATTTCTGCTGCTGTAGTTGTATAAAATGTCTCAAAACGTCATCAGGTGTCCCGACACAACCTAAAAATAGAAGAAAATGCATAGTTTACGGAAAAAATATTTTGCTAAAAATTTGTAAGGCGGGACCCTTACAAAAAATTCAAAAAAACGGACTTGCTTCAGCAGCACATTTCTGCTGCTGTAGTTGTATAAAATGTCTCAAAACATAATCAGGTGTCCCGACACAACCAAAAAATAGAAGAAAATGCATCGTTTACGAAAAAAAAACGTTGCTAAAATTTCGTAAGGCGGGACCCTTACAAAAAATTCAAAAAAACGGACTTGCTTCAGCAGCACATTTCTGGTGCTGTAGTTGTATAAAATGTCTCAAAACGTCATCAGGTGTCCCGACACAACCTAAAAATAGAAGAAAATGCATAGTTTACGGAAAAAATTTTTTGCTAAAATTTCGTAAGACGGGACCTTTAAAAAATTCAAAAAAACGGACTTGCTTCAGCAGAACATTTCTGCTGCTGTAGTTGTATAAAATGTCTCAAAACATAATCAGGTGTCCCGACACAACCTAAAAATAGAAGAAAATGCATAAATTACGGAAAAAAATGTTTCCTAAAATTTCGTAAGGCGGGACCCTTACAAAAAATTCAAAAAAACGGACTTGCTTCAGCAGCACATTTCTGCTGCTGTAGTTGTATAAAATGTCTCAAAACATAATCAGGTGTCCCGACACAACCTAAAAATAGAAGAAAATGCATAGTTTACGGAAAAAAATGTTTGCTAAAATTTCGTAAGGCGGGACCCTTACAAAAAATTCAAAAAAACGGACTTGCTTCAGCAGCACATTTCTGCTGCTGTAGTTGTATAAAATGTCTCAAAACGTCATCAGGAGTCCCGACACAACCTAAAAATAGAAGAAAATGCATAGTTTACGGAAAAAAATTTTGCTAAAATTTCGTAAGGCGGGACCCTTACAAAAAATTCAAAAAAACGGACTTGCTTCAGCAGCACATTTCTGCTGCTGTAGTTGTATAAAATGTCTCAAAACGTCATCAGGTGTCCCGACACAACCTAAAAATAGAAGAAAATACATCGTTTACGAAAAAAAATTGTTGCTAAAATTTCATGAGTCGGGACCCTCACAAAAAATTCAAAAAAACGGACATGCTTCAGCAGCACATTTCTGCTGCTGTAGTTGTATAAAATGTCTCAAAACATAATCAGGTGTCCCGACACAACCAAAAAATAGAAGAAAATGCATCGTTTACGAAAAAAAAACGTTGCTAAAATTTCGTAAGGCGGGACCCTTACAAAAAATTCAAAAAAACGGACTTGCTTCAGCAGCACATTTCTGCTGCTGTAGTTGTATAAAATGTCTCAAAACGTCATCAGGTGTCCCGACACAACCAAAAAATAGAAGAAAATGCATAGTTTACGGAAAAAAATTTTTGCTAAAATTTCGTAAGGCGGGACCCTTACAAAAATTTCAAAAAAACGGACTTGCTTCAGCAGCACATTTCTGCTGCTGTAGTTGTATAAAATGTCTCAAAATGTCATCAGGAGTCCCGACACAACCTAAAAATAGAAGGAAATGCATCGTTTATGGAAAAAAAATTTGCTAAAATTTCGTAAGGCGGGACACTTACAAAAAATTCAAAAAAACGGATTTGCTTCAGCAGCACATTTCTGGTGCTGTAGTTGTATAAAATGTCTCAAAACGTCATCAGGTGTCCCGACACAACCTAAAAATAGAAGAAAATGCATAGTTTACGCAAAAAATTTTTTGCTAAAATTTCGTAAGGCGGGACCCTTACAAAAATTTCAAAAAAACGGACTTGCTTCAGCAGCACATTTCTGCTGCTGTAGTTGTATAAAATGTCTCAAAATGTCATCAGGAGTCCCGACACAACCTAAAAATAGAAGAAAATGCATCGTTTACGGAAAAAAATTTTGCTAAAATTTCGTAAGGCGGGACACTTACAAAAAATTCAAAAAAACGGATTTGCTTCAGCAGCACATTTCTGCTGCTGTAGTTGTATAAAATGTCTCAAAACGTCATCAGGTGTCCCGACACAACCTAAAAATAGAAGAAAATGCATAGTTTACGGAAAAATGTTTTTGCTAAAATTTCGTAAAGGGGGACCCTTACAAAAAATTAAAAAAAACGGACTTGCTTCAGCAGCACATTTCTGGTGCTGTAGTTGTATAAAATGTCTCAAAACGTCATCAGGAGTCCCGACACAACCTAAAAATAGAAGAAAATGCATAAATTACGGAAAAAAAATTTTGCTAAAATTTCGTAAGACGGGACCTTTAAAAATTTTTTTTAAAAACGGACTTGCTTCAGCAGCACATTTCTGCTGCTGTAGTTGTATAAAATGTCTCAAAACGTCATCAGGTGTCCCGACACAACCTAAAAATAGAAGAAAATGCATCGTTTACGAAAAAAAATTTTTGCTAAAATTTCGTAATGCGGGACCCTTACAAAAAATTCAAAAAAACGGACTTGCTTCAGCAGCACATTTCTGCTGCTGTAGTTGTATAAAATGTCTCAAAACGTCATCAGGTGTCCCGACACAACCTAAAAATAGAAGAAAATGCATAGTTTACGGAAAAAAATGTTTGCTAAAATTTCGTAAGGCGGGACCCTTACAAAAAATTCAAAAAAACGGACTTGCTTCAGCAGCACATTTCTGCTGCTGTAGTTGTATAAAATGTCTCAAAACGTCATCAGGTGTCCCGACACAACCTAAAAATAGAAGAAAATGCATAGTTTACGGAAAAAATATTTTGCTAAAAATTTGTAAGGCGGGACCCTTACAAAAAATTCAAAAAAACGGACTTGCTTCAGCAGCACATTTCTGCTGCTGTAATTGTATAAAATGTCTCAAAACATAATCAGGTGTCCCGACACAACCTAAAAATAGAAGAAAATGCATCGTTTACGAAAACAATTTTTGCTAAAATTTCGTAAGGCGGGACCCTTACAAAAAATTCAAAAAAACGGACTTGCTTCAGCAGCACATTTCTGCTGCTGTAGTTGTATAAAATGTCTCAAAACGTCATCAGGTGTCCCGACACAACCTAAAAATAGAAGAAAATGCATAGTTTACGGAAAAAAAATTTTGCTAAAATTTCGTAAGACGGGACCTTTAAAAAATTCAAAAAAACGGACTTGCTTCAGCAGCACATTTCTGCTGCTGTAGTTGTATAAAATGTCTCAAAACATAATCAGGTGTCCCGACACAACCTAAAAATAGAAGAAAATGCATAGTTTACGGAAAAAAATGTTTCCTAAAATTTCGTAAGGCGGGACCCTTACAAAAAATTCAAAAAAACGGACTTGCTTCAGCAGCACATTTCTGCTGCTGTAGTTGTATAAAATGTCTCAAAACATAATCAGGTGTCCCGACACAACCTAAAAATAGAAGAAAATGCATAAATTACGGAAAAAAATGTTTCCTAAAATTTCGTAAGGCGGGACCCTTACAAAAAATTCAAAAAAACGGACTTGCTTCAGCAGCACATTTCTGGTGCTCTAGTTGTATAAAATGTCTCAAAACGTCATCAGGTATCCCGACACAACCTAAAAATAGAAGAAAATGCATAGTTTACGGAAAAAAATGTTTGCTAAAATTTCGTAAGGCGGGACCCTTACAAAAAATTCAAAAAAACGGACTTGCTTCAGCAGCACATTTCTGCTGCTGTAGTTGTATAAAATGTCTCAAAACGTCATCAGGAGTCCCGACACAACCTAAAAATAGAAGAAAATGCATAGTTTACGGAAAAAAATTTTGCTAAAATTTCGTAAGGCGGGACCCTTACAAAAAATTCAAAAAAACGGACTTGCTTCAGCAGCACATTTCTGCTGCTGTAGTTGTATAAAATGTCTCAAAACGTCATCAGGTGTCCCGACACAACCTAAAAATAGAAGAAAATACATCGTTTACGAAAAAAAATTGTTGCTAAAATTTCATGAGTCGGGACCCTCACAAAAAATTCAAAAAAACGGACATGCTTCAGCAGCACATTTCTGCTGCTGTAGTTGTATAAAATGTCTCAAAACATAATCAGGTGTCCCGACACAACCAAAAAATAGAAGAAAATGCATCGTTTACGAAAAAAAAACGTTGCTAAAATTTCGTAAGGCGGGACCCTTACAAAAAATTCAAAAAAACGGACTTGCTTCAGCAGCACATTTCTGCTGCTGTAGTTGTATAAAATGTCTCAAAACGTCATCAGGTGTCCCGACACAACCAAAAAATAGAAGAAAATGCATAGTTTACGGAAAAAAAATTTTGCTAAAATTTCGTAAGGCGGGACCCTTACAAAAATTTCAAAAAAACGGACTTGCTTCAGCAGCACATTTCTGCTGCTGTAGTTGTATAAAATGTCTCAAAATGTCATCAGGAGTCCCGACACAACCTAAAAATAGAAGGAAATGCATCGTTTATGGAAAAAAAATTTGCTAAAATTTCGTAAGGCGGGACCCTTACAAAAAATTCAAAAAAACGGATTTGCTTCAGCAGCACATTTCTGGTGCTGTAGTTGTATAAAATGTCTCAAAACGTCATCAGGTGTCCCGACACAACCTAAAAATAGAAGAAAATGCATAGTTTACGCAAAAAATTTTTTGCTAAAATTTCGTAAGGCGGGACCCTTACAAAAATTTCAAAAAAACGGACTTGCTTCAGCAGCACATTTCTGCTGCTGTAGTTGTATAAAATGTCTCAAAATGTCATCAGGAGTCCCGACACAACCTAAAAATAGAAGAAAATGCATCGTTTACGGAAAAAAATTTTGCTAAAATTTCGTAAGGCGGGACACTTACAAAAAATTCAAAAAAACGGATTTGCTTCAGCAGCACATTTCTGCTGCTGTAGTTGTATAAAATGTCTCAAAACGTCATCAGGTGTCCCGACACAACCTAAAAATAGAAGAAAATGCATAGTTTACGGAAAAATGTTTTTGCTAAAATTTCGTAAAGGGGGACCCTTACAAAAAATTAAAAAAAACGGACTTGCTTCAGCAGCACATTTCTGGTGCTGTAGTTGTATAAAATGTCTCAAAACGTCATCAGGAGTCCCGACACAACCTAAAAATAGAAGAAAATGCATAGTTTACGGAAAAAAAATTTTGCTAAAATTTCGTAAGACGGGACCTTTAAAAAAATTTTTTAAAAACGGACTTGCTTCAGCAGCACATTTCTGGTGCTGTAGTTGTATAAAATGTCTCAAAACGTCATCAGGTGTCCCGACACAACCTAAAAATAGAAGAAAATGCATCGTTTACGAAAAAAAATTTTTGCTAAAATTTCGTAATGCGGGACCCTTACAAAAAATTCAAAAAAACGGACTTGCTTCAGCAGCACATTTCTGCTGCTGTAGTTGTATAAAATGTCTCAAAACGTCATCAGGTGTCCCGACACAACCTAAAAATAGAAGAAAATGCATAGTTTACGGAAAAAAATGTTTGCTAAAATTTCGTAAGGCGGGACCCTTACAAAAAATTCAAAAAAACGGACTTGCTTCAGCAGCACATTTCTGCTGCTGTAGTTGTATAAAATGTCTCAAAACGTCATCAGGTGTCCCGACACAACCTAAAAATAGAAGAAAATGCTTCGTTTACGAAAAAACAATTTTGCTAAAATTTCGTAAGGCGGGATCCTTACAACAAATTCAAAAAAACGGACTTGCTTCAGCAGCACATTTCTGCTGCTGTAGTTGTATAAAATGTCTCAAAACATAATCAGGTGTCCCGACACAACCTAAAAATAGAAGAAAATGCATCGTTTACGAAAAAAAATTGTTGCTAAAATTTCATGAGTCGGGACCCTCACAAAAAATTCAAAAAAACGGACATGCTTCAGCAGCACATTTCTGCTGCTGTAGTTGTATAAAATGTCTCAAAACGTCATCAGGTGTCCCGACACAACCAAAAAATAGAAGAAAATGCATCGTTTACGAAAAAAAACGTTGCTAAAATTTCGTAAGGCGGGACCCTTCCAAAAAATTCAAAAAAACGGACTTGCTTCAGCAGCACATTTCTGCTGCTGTAGTTGTATAAAATGTCTCAAAACGTCATCAGGTGTCCCGACACAACCAAAAAATAGAAGAAAATGCATAGTTTACGGAAAAAATATTTTGCTAAAAATTTGTAAGGCGGGACCCTTACAAAAATTTCAAAAAAACGGACTTGCTTCAGCAGCACATTTCTGGTGCTGTAGTTGTATAAAATGTCTCAAAACGTCATCAGAAGTCCCGACACAACCTAAAAATAGAAGAAAATGCATCGTATACGAAAAAAATTTTTGCTAAAATTTCGTAAGGCGGGACCCTTACAAAAAATTCAAAAAAACGGACTTGCTTCAGCAGCACATTTCTGCTGCTGTAGTTGTATAAAATGTCTCAAAACGTCATCAGGTGTCCCGACACAACCTAAAAATAGAAGAAAATGCATAGTTTACGGAAAAAAATGTTTGCTAAAATTTCGTAAGGCGGGACCCTTACAAAAAATTCAAAAAAACGGACTTGCTTCAGCAGCACATTTCTGGTGCTGTAGTTGTATAAAATGTCTCAAAACATAATCAGGTGTCCCGACACAACCTAAAAATAGAAGAAAATGCATCGTTTACGAAAAAAAATTGTTGCTAAAATTTCATGAGTCGGGACCCTCACAAAAAATTCAAAAAAACGGACATGCTTCAGCAGCACATTTCTGCTGCTGTAGTTGTATAAAATGTCTCAAAACGTCATCAGGTGTCCCGACACAACCAAAAAATAGAAGAAAATGCATAGTTTACGGAAAAAATATTTTGCTAAAAATTTGTAAGGTGGGACCCTTACAAAAATTTCAAAAAAACGGACTTGCTTCAGCAGCACATTTCTGGTGCTGTAGTTGTATAAAATGTCTCAAAACGTCATCAGAAGTCCCGACACAACCTAAAAATAGAAGAAAATGCATCGTATACGAAAAAAATTTTTGCTAAAATTTCGTAAGGCGGGACCCTTACAAAAAATTCAAAAAAACGGACTTGCTTCAGCAGCACATTTCTGCTGCTGTAGTTGTATAAAATGTCTCAAAATGTCATCAGGAGTCCCGACACAACCTAAAAATAGAAGAAAATGCATCGTTTACGAAAAAAAATTTTGCTAAAATTTCGTAAGGCGGGACACTTACAAAAAAATTCAAAAAAACGGACTTGCTTCAGCAGCACATTTCTGCTGCTGTAGTTGTATAAAATGTCTCAAAACATCATCAGGTGTCCCGACACAACCTAAAAATAGAAGAAAATGCATAGTTTACGGAAAAATGTTTTTGCTAAAATTTCGTAAAGGGGGACCCTTACAAAAAATTAAAAAAAACGGACTTGCTTCAGCAGCACATTTCTGGTGCTGTAGTTGTATAAAATGTCTCAAAACGTCATCAGGAGTCCCGACACAACCTAAAAATAGAAGAAAATGCATAGTTTACGGAAAAAATTTTTTGCTAAAATTTCGTAAGACGGGACCTTTAAAAATTTTTTTTAAAAACGGACTTGCTTCAGCAGCACATTTCTGCTGCTGTAGTTGTATAAAATGTCTCAAAACATAATCAGGTGTCCCGACACAACCTAAAAATAAAAGAAAATGCATAGTTTACGGAAAAAAATGTTTCCTAAAATTTCGTAAGGCGGGACCCTTACAAAAAATTCAAAAAAACGGACTTGCTTCAGCAGCACATTTCTGCTGCTGTAGTTGTATAAAATGTCTCAAAACGTCATCAGGAGTCCCGACACAACCTAAAAATAGAAGAAAATGCATAGTTTACGGAAAAAAATTTTGCTAAAATTTCGTAAGGCGGGACCCTTACGAAAAAATTCAAAAAAACGGACTTGCTTCAGCAGCACATTTCTGCTGCTGTAGTTGTATAAAATGTCTCAAAACGTCATCAGGAGTCCCGACACAACCTAAAAATAGAAGAAAATGCATAGTTTACGGAAAAATTTTTTTGCTAAAATTTCGTAAGACGGGACCTTTAAAAAATTTTTTTAAAAACGGACTTGCTTCAGCAGCACATTTCTGCTGCTGTAGTTGTATAAAATGTCTCAAAACATAATCAGGTGTCCCGACACAACCTAAAAATAGAAGAAAATGCATAAATTACGGAAAAAAATGTTTCCTAAAATTTCGTAAGGCGGGACCCTTACAAAAAATTCAAAAAAACGGACTTGCTTCAGCAGCACATTTCTGCTGCTGTAGTTGTATAAAATGTCTCAAAACGTCATCAGGAGTCCCGACACAACCTAAAAATAGAAGAAAATGCTTCGTTTACGAAAAAACAATTTTGCTAAAATTTCGTAAGGCGGGACCCTTACAACAAATTCAAAAAAACGGACTTGCTTCAGCAGCACATTTCTGCTGCTGTAGTTGTATAAAATGTCTCAAAACGTCATCAGGTGTCCCGACACAACCTAAAAATAGAAGAAAATGCATCGTTTACGAAAAAAAATTGTTGCTAAAATTTCATGAGTCGGGACCCTCACAAAAAATTCAAAAAAACGGACATGCTTCAGCAGCACATTTCTGCTGCTGTAGTTGTATAAAATGTCTCAAAACATAATCAGGTGTCCCGAGACAACCTAAAAATAGAAGAAAATGCATCGTTTACGAAAAAAAAACGTTGCTAAAATTTCGTAAGGCGGGACCCTTACAAAAAATTCAAAAAAACGGACTTGCTTCAGCAGCACATTTCTGCTGCTGTAGTTGTATAAAATGTCTCAAAACGTCATCAGGTGTCCCGACACAACCTAAAAATAGAAGAAAATGCATAGTTTACGGAAAAAATATTTTGCTAAAAATTTGTAAGGCGGGACCCTTACAAAAATTTCAAAAAAACGGACTTGCTTCAGCAGCACATTTCTGCTAATGTAGTTGTATAAAATGTCTCAAAATGTCATCAGGAGTCCCGACACAACCTAAAAATAGAAGAAAATGCATCGTTTACGAAAAAAAATTTTGCTAAAATTTCGTAAGGCGGGACACTTACAAAAAAATTCAAAAAAACGGACTTGCTTCAGCAGCACATTTCTGCTAATGTAGTTGTATAAAATGTCTCAAAACGTCATCAGGTGTCCCGACACAACCTAAAAATAGAAAAAAATGCATAGTTTACGGAAAAATGTTTTTGCTAAAATTTCGTAAAGGGGGACCCTTACAAAAAATTAAAAAAAACGGACTTGCTTCAGCAGCACATTTCTGGTGCTGTAGTTGTATAAAATGTCTCAAAACGTCATCAGGAGTCCCGACACAACCTAAAAATAGAAGAAAATGCATAGTTTACGGAAAAAAATTTTTGCTAAAATTTCGTAAGACGGGACCTTTAAAAAAAATTTTTAAAAACGGACTTGCTTCAGCAGCACATTTCTGGTGCAGTAGTTGTATAAAATGTCTCAAAACGTCATCAGGTGTCCCGACACAACCTAAAAATAGAAGAAAATGCATCGTTTACGAAAAAAAATTTTTGCTAAAATTTCGTAATGCGGGACCCTTACAAAAAATTCAAAAAAACGGACTTGCTTCAGCAGCACATTTCTGCTGCTGTAGTTGTATAAAATGTCTCAAAACGTCATCAGGTGTCCCGACACAACCTAAAAATAGAAGAAAATGCATAAATTACGGAAAAAAATGTTTCCTAAAATTTTGTAAGGCGGGACCCTTACAAAAAATTCCAAAAAACGGACTTGCTTCAGCAGCACATTTCTGCTGCTGTAGTTGTATAAAATGTCTCAAAACGTCATCAGGTGTCCCGACACAACCTAAAAATAGAAGAAAATGCATAGTTTACGGAAAAAAATGTTTGCTAAAATTTCGTAAGGCGGGACCCTTACAAAAAATTCAAAAAAACGGACTTGCTTCAGCAGCACATTTCTGCTGCTGTAGTTGTATAAAATGTCTCAAAACGTCATCAGGTGTCCCGACACAACCTAAAAATAGAAGAAAATGCTTCGTTTACGAAAAAACAATTTTGCTAAAATTTCGTAAGGCGGGATCCTTACAACAAATTCAAAAAAACGGACTTGCTTCAGCAGCACATTTCTGCTGCTGTAGTTGTATAAAATGTCTCAAAACGTCATCAGGTGTCCCGACACAACCAAAAAATAGAAGAAAATGCATAGTTTACGGAAAAAATATTTTGCTAAAAATTTGTAAGGCGGGACCCTTACAAAAATTTCAAAAAAACGGACTTGCTTCAGCAGCACATTTCTGGTGCTGTAGTTGTATAAAATGTCTCAAAATGTCATCAGGAGTCCCGACACAACCTAAAAATAGAAGAAAATGCATCGTTTACGAAAAAATTTTTTGCTAAAATTTCGTAAGGCGGGACACTTACAAAAAAATTCAAAAAAACGGACTTGCTTCAGCAGCACATTTCTGCTGCTGTAGTTGTATAAAATGTCTCAAAACGTCATCAGGTGTCCCGACACAACCTAAAAATAGAAGAAAATGCATAGTTTACAGAAAAATGTTTTTGCTAAAATTTCGTAAAGGGGGACCCTTACAAAAAATTAAAAAAAACGGACTTGCTTCAGCAGCACATTTCTGGTGCTGTAGTTGTATAAAATGTCTCAAAACGTCATCAGGAGTCCCGACACAACCTAAAAATAGAAGAAAATGCATAGTTTACGGAAAAAAAATTTTGCTAAAATTTCGTAAGACGGGACCTTTAAAAAAAATTTTTAAAAACGGACTTGCTTCAGCAGCACATTTCTGCTGCTGTAGTTGTATAAAATGTCTCAAAACATAATCAGGTGTCCCGACACAACCTAAAAATAGAAGAAAATGCATCATTTACGAAAAAAATTTTTGCTAAAATTTCGTAAGGCGGGACACTTACAAAAAAATTCAAAAAAACGGACTTGCTTCAGCAGCACATTTCTGCTGCTGTAGTTGTATAAAATGTCTCAAAACGTCATCAGGTGTCCCGACACAACCTAAAAATAGAAGAAAATGCATAGTTTACGGAAAAATGTTTTTGCTAAAATTTCGTAAAGGGGGACCCTTACAAAAAATTAAAAAAAACGGACTTGCTTCAGCAGCACATTTCTGGTGCTGTAGTTGTATAAAATGTCTCAAAACGTCATCAGGAGTCCCGACACAACCTAAAAATAGAAGAAAATGCATAGTTTACGGAAAAAAATTTTGCTAAAATTTCGTAAGGCGGGACCCTTACAAAAAATTCAGAAAAACGGACTTGCTTCAGCAGCACATTTCTGCTGCTGTAGTTGTATAAAATGTCTCAAAATGTCATCAGGTGTCCCGACACAACCTAAAAATAGAAGAAAATGCATCGTTTACGAAAAAAAAATGTTGCTAAAATTTCGTAAGGCGGGACCCTTACAAAAATTTCAAAAAAACGGACTTGCTTCAGCAGCACATTTCTGCTAATGTAGTTGTATAAAATGTCTCAAAATGTCATCAGGAGTCCCGACACAACCTAAAAATAGAAGAAAATGCATCGTTTACGAAAAAAATTTTTGCTAAAATTTCGTAAGGCGGGAGGGACACTTACAAAAAAATTCAAAAAAACGGACTTGCTTCAGCAGCACATTTCTGCTGCTGTAGTTGTATAAAATGTCTCAAAACGTCATCAGGAGTCCCGACACAACCTAAAAATAGAAGAAAATGCATAGTTTACGGAAAAAAAATTTTGCTAAAATTTCGTAAGACGGGACCTTTAAAAATGTTTTTTAAAAACGGACTTGCTTCAGCAGCACATTTCTGCTGCTGTAGTTGTATAAAATGTCTCAAAACATAATCAGGTGTCCCGACACAACCTAAAAATAGAAGAAAATGCATAAATTACGGAAAAAAATGTTTCCTAAAATTTCGTAAGGCGGGACCCTTACAAAAAATTCAAAAAAACGGACTTGCTTCAGCAGCACATTTCTGCTGCTGTAGTTGTATAAAATGTTTCAAAACGTCATCAGGAGTCCCGACACAACCTTAAAATAGAATAAAATGCATCGTTTACGAAAAAAAAATTTTGCTAAAATTTCGTAAGGCGGGATCCTTACAAAAATTTTAAAAAAACGGACTTGCTTCAGCAGCACATTTCTGGTGCTGTAGTTGTATAAAATGTCTCAAAACGTCATCAGGTGTCCCGACACAACCTAAAAATAGAAGAAAATGCATAGTTTACGGAAAAAAATTTTTGCTAAAATTTCGTAAGACGGGACCTTTAAAAAATTCAAAAAAACGGACTTGCTTCAGCAGCACATTTCTGCTGCTGTAGTTGTATAAAATGTCTCAAAACATAATCAGGTGTCCCGACACAACCTAAAAATAGAAGAAAATGCATAAATTACGGAAAAAAATGTTTCCTAAAATTTCGTAAGGCGGGACCCTTACAAAAAATTCAAAAAAACGGACTTGCTTCAGCAGCACATTTCTGGTGCTCTAGTTGTATAAAATGTCTCAAAACGTCATCAGGTATCCCGACACAACCTAAAAATAGAAGAAAATGCATAGTTTACGGAAAAAAATGTTTGCTAAAATTTCGTAAGGCGGGACCCTTACAAAAAATTCAAAAAAACGGACTTGCTTCAGCAGCACATTTCTGCTGCTGTAGTTGTATAAAATGTCTCAAAACGTCATCAGGAGTCCCGACACAACCTAAAAATAGAAGAAAATGCATAGTTTACGGAAAAAAATTTTGCTAAAATTTCGTAAGGCGGGACCCTTACAAAAAATTCAAAAAAACGGACTTGCTTCAGCAGCACATTTCTGCTGCTGTAGTTGTATAAAATGTCTCAAAACGTCATCAGGTGTCCCGACACAACCTAAAAATAGAAGAAAATACATCGTTTACGAAAAAAAATTGTTGCTAAAATTTCATGAGTCGGGACCCTCACAAAAAATTCAAAAAAACGGACATGCTTCAGCAGCACATTTCTGCTGCTGTAGTTGTATAAAATGTCTCAAAACATAATCAGGTGTCCCGACACAACCAAAAAATAGAAGAAAATGCATCGTTTACGAAAAAAAAACGTTGCTAAAATTTCGTAAGGCGGGACCCTTACAAAAAATTCAAAAAAACGGACTTGCTTCAGCAGCACATTTCTGCTGCTGTAGTTGTATAAAATGTCTCAAAACGTCATCAGGTGTCCCGACACAACCAAAAAATAGAAGAAAATGCATAGTTTACGGAAAAAATTTTTTGCTAAAATTTCGTAAGGCGGGACCCTTACAAAAATTTAAAAAAAACGGACTTGCTTCAGCAGCACATTTCTGCTGCTGTAGTTGTATAAAATGTCTCAAAATGTCATCAGGAGTCCCGACACAACCTAAAAATAGAAGAAAATGCATCGTTTACGGAAAAAAATTTTGCTAAAATTTCGTAAGGCGGGACACTTACAAAAAATTCAAAAAAACGGATTTGCTTCAGCAGCACATTTCTGCTGCTGTAGTTGTATAAAATGTCTCAAAACGTCATCAGGTGTCCCGACACAACCTAAAAATAGAAGAAAATGCATAGTTTACGGAAAAATGTTTTTGCTAAAATTTCTTAAAGGGGGACCCTTACAAAAAATTAAAAAAACGGACTTGCTTCAGCAGCACATTTCTGGTGCTGTAGTTGTATAAAATGTCTCAAAACGTCATCAGGTGTCCCGACACAACCTAAAAATAGAAGAAAATGCATAGTTTACGGAAAAAAATTTTTGCTAAAATTTCGTAAGACGGGACCTTTAAAAAATTTTTTTAAAAACGGACTTGCTTCAGCAGCACATTTCTGGTGCTGTAGTTGTATAAAATGTCTCAAAACGTCATCAGGTGTCCCGACACAACCTAAAAATAGAAGAAAATGCATCGTTTACGAAAAAAAATTGTTGCTAAAATTTCGTAAGGCGGGATCCTTACAACAAATTCAAAAAAACGGACTTGCTTCAGCAGCACATTTCTGCTGCTGTAGTTGTATAAAATGTCTCAAAACGTCATCAGGTGTCCCGACACAACCTAAAAATAGAAGAAAATGCATAAATTACGGAAAAAAATGTTTCCTAAAATTTTGTAAGGCGGGACCCTTACAAAAAATTCCAAAAAACGGACTTGCTTCAGCAGCACATTTCTTCTGCTGTAGTTGTATAAAATGTCTCAAAACGTCATCAGGTGTCCCGACACAACCTAAAAATAGAAGAAAATGCATAGTTTACGGAAAAAATATTTTGCTAAAAATTTGTAAGGCGGGACCCTTACAAAAAATTCAAAAAAACGGACTTGCTTCAGCAGCACATTTCTGGTGCTGTAGTTGTATAAAATGTCTCAAAACGTCATCAGGAGTCCCGACACAACCTAAAAATAGAAGAAAATGCATAGTTTACGGAAAAAATTTTTTGCTAAAATTTCGTAAGACGGGACCTTTAAAAATTTTTTTTTAAAACGGACTTGCTTCAGCAGCACATTTCTGGTGCTGTAGTTGTATAAAATGTCTCAAAACGTCATCAGGTGTCCCGACACAACCTAAAAATAGAAGAAAATGCATCGTTTACGAAAAAAAATTTTTGCTAAAATTTCGTAATGCGGGACCCTTACAAAAAATTCAAAAAAACGGACTTGCTTCAGCAGCACATTTCTGCTGCTGTAGTTGTATAAAATGTCTCAAAACATAATCAGGTGTCCCGACACAACCTAAAAATAGAAGAAAATGCATAAATTACGGAAAAAAATGTTTCCTAAAATTTTGTAAGGCGGGACCCTTACAAAAAATTCCAAAAAACGGACTTGCTTCAGCAGCACATTTCTGCTGCTGTAGTTGTATAAAATGTCTCAAAACGTCATCAGGTGTCCCGACACAACCTAAAAATAGAAGAAAATGCATAGTTTACGGAAAAAAATGTTTGCTAAAATTTCGTAAGGCGGGACCCTTACAACAAATTCAAAAAAACGGACTTGCTTCAGCAGCACATTTCTGCTGCTGTAGTTGTATAAAATGTTTCAAAACGTCATCAGGTGTCCCGACACAACCTAAAAATAGAAGAAAATGCATCGTTTACGAAAAAAAATTGTTGCTAAAATTTCATGAGTCGGGACCCTCACAAAAAATTCAAAAAAACGGACATGCTTCAGCAGCACATTTCTGCTGCTGTAGTTGTATAAAATGTCTCAAAACGTCATCAGGTGTCCCGACACAACCAAAAAATAGAAGAAAATGCATAGTTTACGGAAAAAATATTTTGCTAAAATTTCGTAAGGCGGGACCCTTACAAAAATTTCAAAAAAACGGACTTGCTTCAGCAGCACATTTCTGGTGCTGTAGTTGTATAAAATGTCTCAAAACGTCATCAGAAGTCCCGACACAACCTAAAAATAGAACAAAATGCATCGTATACGAAAAAAATTTTTGCTAAAATTTCGTAAGGCGGGACCCTTACAAAAAATTCAAAAAAACGGACTTGCTTCAGCAGCACATTTCTGCTGCTGTAGTTGTATAAAATGTCTCAAAACGTCATCAGGAGTCCCGACACAACCTAAAAATAGAAGAAAATGCATCGTTTACGAAAAAAAATTTTGCTAAAATTTCGTAAGGCGGGACACTTACAAAAAAATTCAAAAAAACGGACTTGCTTCAGCAGCACATTTCTGCTGCTGTAGTTGTATAAAATGTCTCAAAACGTCATCAGGTGTCCCGACACAACCTAAAAATAGAAGAAAATGCATAGTTTACGGAAAAATGTTTTTGCTAAAATTTCGTAAAGGGGGACCCTTACAAAAAATTAAAAAAAACGGACTTGCTTCAGCAGCACATTTCTGGTGCTGTAGTTGTATAAAATGTCTCAAAACGTCATCAGGAGTCCCGACACAACCTAAAAATAGAAGAAAATGCATAGTTTACGGAAAAAAATTTTTGCTAAAATTTCGTAAGACGGGACCTTTAAAAAAATTTTTTAAAAACGGACTTGCTTCAGCAGCACATTTCTGGTGCTGTAGTTGTATAAAATGTCTCAAAACGTCATCAGGTGTCCCGACACAACCTAAAAATAGAAGAAAATGCATCGTTTACGAAAAAAATTTTTTGCTAAAATTTCGTAATGCGGGACCCTTACAAAAAATTCAAAAAAACGGACTTGCTTCAGCAGCACATTTCTGCTGCTGTAGTTGTATAAAATGTCTCAAAACGTCATCAGGTGTCCCGACACAACCTAAAAATAGAAGAAAATGCATAGTTTACGGAAAAAAATGTTTGCTAAAATTTCGTAAGGCGGGACCCTTACAAAAAATTCAAAAAAACGGACTTGCTTCAGCAGCACATTTCTGCTGCTGTAGTTGTATAAAATGTCTCAAAACGTCATCAGGTGTCCCGACACAACCTAAAAATAGAAGAAAATGCTTCGTTTACGAAAAAACAATTTTGCTAAAATTTCGTAAGGCGGGATCCTTACAACAAATTCAAAAAAACGGACTTGCTTCAGCAGCACATTTCTGCTGCTGTAGTTGTATAAAATGTCTCAAAACGTCATCAGGTGTCCCGACACAACCAAAAAATAGAAGAAAATGCATCGTTTACGAAAAAAAACGTTGCTAAAATTTCGTAAGGCGGGACCCTTCCAAAAAATTCAAAAAAACGGACTTGCTTCAGCAGCACATTTCTGCTGCTGTAGTTGTATAAAATGTCTCAAAACGTCATCAGGTGTCCCGACACAACCAAAAAATAGAAGAAAATGCATAGTTTACGGAAAAAATATTTTGCTAAAAATTTGTAAGGCGGGACCCTTACAAAAATTTCAAAAAAACGGACTTGCTTCAGCAGCACATTTCTGGTGCTGTAGTTGTATAAAATGTCTCAAAACGTCATCAGAAGTCCCGACACAACCTAAAAATAGAAGAAAATGCATCGTATACGAAAAAAATTTTTGCTAAAATTTCGTAAGGCGGGACCCTTACAAAAAATTCAAAAAAACGGACTTGCTTCAGCAGCACATTTCTGCTGCTGTAGTTGTATAAAATGTCTCAAAATGTCATCAGGAGTCCCGACACAACCTAAAAATAGAAGAAAATGCATCGTTTACGAAAAAATTTTTTGCTAAAATTTCGTAAGGCGGGACACTTACAAAAAAATTCAAAAAAACGGACTTGCTTCAGCAGCACATTTCTGCTGCTGTAGTTGTATAAAATGTCTCAAAACGTCATCAGGTGTCCCGACACAACCTAAAAATAGAAGAAAATGCATAGTTTACGGAAAAATGTTTTTGCTAAAATTTCGTAAAGGGGGACCCTTACAAAAAATTAAAAAAAACGGACTTGCTTCAGCAGCACATTTCTGGTGCTGTAGTTGTATAAAATGTCTCAAAACGTCATCAGGAGTCCCGACACAACCTAAAAATAGAAGAAAATGCATAGTTTACGGAAAAAAATTTTTGCTAAAATTTCGTAAGACGGGACCTTTAAAAATTTTTTTTAAAAACGGACTTGCTTCAGCAGCACATTTCTGCTGCTGTAGTTGTATAAAATGTCTCAAAACATAATCAGGTGTCCCGACACAACCTAAAAATAGAAGAAAATGCATAAATTACGGAAAAAAATGTTTCCTAAAATTTCGTAAGGCGGGACCCTTACAAAAAATTCAAAAAAACGGACTTGCTTCAGCAGCACATTTCTGCTGCTGTAGTTGTATAAAATGTCTCAAAACGTCATCAGGAGTCCCGACACAACCTAAAAATAGAAGAAAATGCATAGTTTACGGAAAAAAATTTTGCTAAAATTTCGTAAGGCGGGACCCTTACAAAAAATTCAAAAAAACGGACTTGCTTCAGCAGCACATTTCTGCTGCTGTAGTTGTATAAAATGTCTCAAAACATAATCAGGTGTCCCGACACAACCTAAAAATAGAAGAAAATGCATAAATTACGGAAAAAAATGTTTCCTAAAATTTCGTAAGGCGGGACCCTTACAAAAAATTCAAAAAAACGGACTTGCTTCAGCAGCACATTTCTGCTGCTGTAGTTGTATAAAATGTCTCAAAACGTCATCAGGAGTCCCGACACAATCTAAAAATAGAAGAAAATGCTTCGTTTACGAAAAAACAATTTTGCTAAAATTTCGTAAGGCGGGACCCTTACAAAAAATTCAAAAAAACGGACTTGCTTCAGCAGCACATTTCTGCTGCTGTAGTTGTATAAAATGTCTCAAAATGTCATCAGGAGTCCCGACACAACCTAAAAATAGAATAAAATGCATCGTTTACGAAAACAATTTTTGCTAAAATTTCGTAAGGCGGGACCCTTACAAAAAATTCAAAAAAACGGACTTGCTTCAGCAGCACATTTCTGGTGCTGTAGTTGTATAAAATGTCTCAAAACGTCATCAGGTGTCCCGACACAACCTAAAAATAGAAGAAAATGCATAGTTTACGGAAAAAAATTTTTGCTAAAATTTCGTAAGACGGGACCTTTAAAAAATTCAAAAAAACGGACTTGCTTCAGCAGCACATTTCTGCTGCTGTAGTTGTATAAAATGTCTCAAAATGTCATCAGGTGTCCCGACACAACCTAAAAATAGAAGAAAATGCATCGTTTACGAAAAAAAAATGTTGCTAAAATTTCGTAAGGCGGGACCCTTACAAAAATTTCAAAAAAACGGACTTGCTTCAGCAGCACATTTCTGCTAATGTAGTTGTATAAAATGTCTCAAAATGTCATCAGGAGTCCCGACACAACCTAAAAATAGAAGAAAATGCATCGTTTACGAAAAAAATTTTTGCTAAAATTTCGTAAGGCGGGACACTTACAAAAAAATTCAAAAAAACGGACTTGCTTCAGCAGCACATTTCTGCTAATGTAGTTGTATAAAATGTCTCAAAACGTCATCAGGTGTCCCGACACAACCTAAAAATAGAAGAAAATGCATAGTTTACGGAAAAATGTTTTTGCTAAAATTTCGTAAAGGGGGACCCTTACAAAAAATTAAAAAAAACGGACTTGCTTCAGCAGCACATTTCTGGTGCTGTAGTTGTATAAAATGTCTCAAAACGTCATCAGGAGTCCCGACACAACCTAAAAATAGAAGAAAATGCATCGTTTACGGAAAAAAATTTTTGCTAAAATTTCGTAAGACGGGACCTTTAAAAAAAAAATTTAAAAACGGACTTGCTTCAGCAGCACATTTCTGGTGCTGTAGTTGTATAAAATGTCTCAAAACGTCATCAGGTGTCCCGACACAACCTAAAAATAGAAGAAAATGCATCGTTTACGAAAAAAAATTTTTGCTAAAATTTCGTAATGCGGGACCCTTACAAAAAATTCAAAAAAACGGACTTGCTTCAGCAGCACATTTCTGCTGCTGTAGTTGTATAAAATGTCTCAAAACATAATCAGGTGTCCCGACACAACCTAAAAATAGAAGAAAATGCATAAATTACGGAAAAAAATGTTTCCTAAAATTTTGTAAGGCGGGACCCTTACAAAAAATTCCAAAAAACGGACTTGCTTCAGCAGCACATTTCTGCTGCTGTAGTTGTATAAAATGTCTCAAAACGTCATCAGGTGTCCCGACACAACCTAAAAATAGAAGAAAATGCATAGTTTACGGAAAAAAATGTTTGCTAAAATTTCGTAAGGCGGGACCCTTACAAAAAATTCAAAAAAACGGACTTGCTTCAGCAGCACATTTCTGCTGCTGTAGTTGTATAAAATGTCTCAAAACGTCATCAGGTGTCCCGACACAACCTAAAAATAGAAGAAAATGCATAGTTTACGGAAAAAATATTTTGCTAAAAATTTGTAAGGCGGGACCCTTACAAAAATTTCAAAAAAACGGACTTGCTTCAGCAGCACATTTCTGCTGCTGTAGTTGTATAAAATGTCTCAAAACGTCATCAGAAGTCCCGACACAACCTAAAAATAGAAGAAAATGCATCGTATACGAAAAAAATTTTTGCTAAAATTTCGTAAGGCGGGACCCTTACAAAAAATTCAAAAAAACGGACTTGCTTCAGGAGCACATTTCTGCTGCTGTAGTTGTATAAAATGTCTCAAAATGTCATCAGGAGTCCCGACACAACCTAAAAATAGAAGAAAATGCATAGTTTACGCAAAAAATTTTTTGCTAAAATTTCGTAAGGCGGGACCCTTACAAAAATTTCAAAAAAACGGACTTGCTTCAGCAGCACATTTCTGCTGCTGTAGTTGTATAAAATGTCTCAAAATGTCATCAGGAGTCCCGACACAACCTAAAAATAGAAGAAAATGCATCGTTTACGGAAAAAAATTTTGCTAAAATTTCGTAAGGCGGGACACTTACAAAAAATTCAAAAAAACGGATTTGCTTCAGCAGCACATTTCTGCTGCTGTAGTTGTATAAAATGTCTCAAAACGTCATCAGGTGTCCCGACACAACCTAAAAATAGAAGAAAATGCATAGTTTACGGAAAAATGTTTTTGCTAAAATTTCGTAAAGGGGGACCCTTACAAAAAATTAAAAAAAACGGACTTGCTTCAGCAGCACATTTCTGGTGCTGTAGTTGTATAAAATGTCTCAAAACGTCATCAGGAGTCCCGACACAACCTAAAAATAGAAGAAAATGCATAGTTTACGGAAAAAAATTTTTGCTAAAATTTCGTAAGACGGGACCTTTAAAAATTTTTTTTAAAAACGGACTTGCTTCAGCAGCACATTTCTGGTGCTGTAGTTGTATAAAATGTCTCAAAACGTCATCAGGTGTCCCGACACAACCTAAAAATAGAAGAAAATGCATCGTTTACGAAAAAAAATTTTTGCTAAAATTTCGTAATGCGGGACCCTTACAAAAAATTAAAAAAAACGGACTTGCTTCAGCAGCACATTTCTGCTGCTGTAGTTGTATAAAATGTCTCAAAACGTCATCAGGTGTCCCGACACAACCTAAAAATAGAAGAAAATGCATAGTTTACGGAAAAAAATGTTTGCTAAAATTTCGTAAGGCGGGACCCTTACAAAAAATTCAAAAAAACGGACTTGCTTCAGCAGCACATTTCTGCTGCTGTAGTTGTATAAAATGTCTCAAAACGTCATCAGGTGTCCCGACACAACCTAAAAATAGAAGAAAATGCTTCGTTTACGAAAAAACAATTTTGCTAAAATTTCGTAAGGCGGGATCCTTACAACAAATTCAAAAAAACGGACTTGCTTCAGCAGCACATTTCTGCTGCTGTAGTTGTATAAAATGTCTCAAAACATAATCAGGTGTCCCGACACAACCTAAAAATAGAAGAAAATGCATCGTTTACGAAAAAAAATTGTTGCTAAAATTTCATGAGTCGGGACCCTCACAAAAAATTCAAAAAAACGGACATGCTTCAGCAGCACATTTCTGCTGCTGTAGTTGTATAAAATGTCTCAAAACGTCATCAGGTGTCCCGACACAACCAAAAAATAGAAGAAAATGCATCGTTTACGAAAAAAAACGTTGCTAAAATTTCGTAAGGCGGGACCCTTCCAAAAAATTCAAAAAAACGGACTTGCTTCAGCAGCACATTTCTGCTGCTGTAGTTGTATAAAATGTCTCAAAACGTCATCAGGTGTCCCGACACAACCAAAAAATAGAAGAAAATGCATAGTTTACGGAAAAAATATTTTGCTAAAAATTTGTAAGGCGGGACCCTTACAAAAATTTCAAAAAAACGGACTTGCTTCAGCAGCACATTTCTGGTGCTGTAGTTGTATAAAATGTCTCAAAACGTCATCAGAAGTCCCGACACAACCTAAAAATAGAAGAAAATGCATCGTATACGAAAAAAATTTTTGCTAAAATTTCGTAAGGCGGGACCCTTACAAAAAATTCAAAAAAACGGACTTGCTTCAGCAGCACATTTCTGCTGCTGTAGTTGTATAAAATGTCTCAAAATGTCATCAGGAGTCCCGACACAACCTAAAAATAGAAGAAAATGCATCGTTTACGAAAAAAATTTTTGCTAAAATTTCGTAAGGCGGGACACTTACAAAAAAATTCAAAAAAACGGACTTGCTTCAGCAGCACATTTCTGCTGCTGTAGTTGTATAAAATGTCTCAAAACGTCATCAGGTGTCCCGACACAACCTAAAAATAGAAGAAAATGCATAGTTTACGGAAAAATGTTTTTGCTAAAATTTCGTAAAGGGGGACCCTTACAAAAAATTAAAAAAAACGGACTTGCTTCAGCAGCACATTTCTGGTGCTGTAGTTGTATAAAATGTCTCAAAACGTCATCAGGAGTCCCGACACAACCTAAAAATAGAAGAAAATGCATAGTTTACGGAAAAAATTTTTTGCTAAAATTTCGTAAGACGGGACCTTTAAAAATTTTTTTTAAAAACGGACTTGCTTCAGCAGCACATTTCTGCTGCTGTAGTTGTATAAAATGTCTCAAAACATAATCAGGTGTCCCGACACAACCTAAAAATAGAAGAAAATGCATAAATTACGGAAAAAAATGTTTCCTAAAATTTCGTAAGGCGGGACCCTTACAAAAAATTCAAAAAAACGGACTTGCTTCAGCAGCACATTTCTGCTGCTGTAGTTGTATAAAATGTCTCAAAACGTCATCAGGAGTCCCGACACAACCTAAAAATAGAAGAAAATGCATAGTTTACGGAAAAAAATTTTGCTAAAATTTCGTAAGGCGGGACCCTTACAAAAAATTCAAAAAAACGGACTTGCTTCAGCAGCACATTTCTGCTGCTGTAGTTGTATAAAATGTCTCAAAACATAATCAGGTGTCCCGACACAACCAAAAAATAGAAGAAAATGCATCGTTTACGAAAAAAAAACGTTGCTAAAATTTCGTAAGGCGGGACCCTTACAAAAAATTCAAAAAAACGGACTTGCTTCAGCAGCACATTTCTGCTGCTGTAGTTGTATAAAATGTCTCAAAACGTCATCAGGTGTCCCGACACAACCTAAAAATAGAAGAAAATGCATAGTTTACGGAAAAAATATTTTGCTAAAAATTTGTAAGGCGGGACCCTTACAAAAAATTCAAAAAAACGGACTTGCTTCAGCAGCACATTTCTGGTGCTGTAGTTGTATAAAATGTCTCAAAATGTCATCAGGAGTCCCGACACAACCTAAAAATAGAATAAAATGCATCGTTTACGAAAACAATTTTTGCTAAAATTTCGTAAGGCGGGACCCTTACAAAAAATTCAAAAAAACGGACTTGCTTCAGCAGCACATTTCTGGTGCTGTAGTTGTATAAAATGTTTCAAAACGTCATCAGGAGTCCCGACACAACCTTAAAATAGAATAAAATGCATCGTTTACGAAAAAAAAAATTTTCTAAAATTTCGTAAGGCGGGACCCTTACAAAAATTTCAAAAAAACGGACTTGCTTCAGCAGCACATTTCTGGTGCTGTAGTTGTATAAAATGTCTCAAAACGTCATCAGGTGTCCCGACACAACCTAAAAATAGAAGAAAATGCATAGTTTACGGAAAAAAATTTTTGCTAAAATTTCGTTAGACGGGACCTTAAAAAATTCAAAAAAACGGACTTGCTTCAGCAGCACATTTCTGCTGCTGTAGTTGTATAAAATGTCTCAAAACGTCATCAGGTGTCCCGACACAACCTAAAAATAGAAGAAAATGCTTCGTTTACGAAAAAACAATTTTGCTAAAATTTCGTAAGGCGGGATCCTTACAACAAATTCAAAAAAACGGACTTGCTTCAGCAGCACATTTCTGCTGCTGTAGTTGTATAAAATGTCTCAAAACGTCATCAGGTGTCCCGACACAACCAAAAAATAGAAGAAAATGCATAGTTTACGGAAAAAATATTTTGCTAAAAATTTGTAAGGCGGGACCCTTACAAAAATTTCAAAAAAACGGACTTGCTTCAGCAGCACATTTCTGGTGCTGTAGTTGTATAAAATGTCTCAAAACGTCATCAGAAGTCCCGACACAACCTAAAAATAGAAGAAAATGCATCGTATACGAAAAAAATTTTTGCTAAAATTTCGTAAGGCGGGACCCTTACAAAAAATTCAAAAAAACGGACTTGCTTCAGGAGCACATTTCTGCTGCTGTAGTTGTATAAAATGTCTCAAAATGTCATCAGGAGTCCCGACACAACCTAAAAATAGAAGAAAATGCATCGTTTACGAAAAAAATTTTTGCTAAAATTTCGTAAGGCGGGACACTTACAAAAAAATTCAAAAAAACGGACTTGCTTCAGCAGCACATTTCTGCTGCTGTAGTTGTATAAAATGTCTCAAAACGTCATCAGAAGTCCCGACACAACCTAAAAATAGAAGAAAATGCATCGTATACGAAAAAAATTTTTGCTAAAATTTCGTAAGGCGGGACCCTTACAAAAAATTCAAAAAAACGGACTTGCTTCAGGAGCACATTTCTGCTGCTGTAGTTGTATAAAATGTCTCAAAATGTCATCAGGAGTCCCGACACAACCTAAAAATAGAAGAAAATGCATCGTTTACGAAAAAAAATTTTGCTAAAATTTCGTAAGGCGGGACACTTACAAAAAAATTCAAAAAAACGGACTTGCTTCAGCAGCACATTTCTGCTAATGTAGTTGTATAAAATGTCTCAAAACGTCATCAGGTGTCCCGACACAACCTAAAAATAGAAGAAAATGCATAGTTTACGGAAAAATGTTTTTGCTAAAATTTCGTAAAGGGGGACCCTTACAAAAAATTAAAAAAAACGGACTTGCTTCAGCAGCACATTTCTGGTGCTGTAGTTGTATAAAATGTCTCAAAACGTCATCAGGAGTCCCGACACAACCTAAAAATAGAAGAAAATGCATAGTTTACGGAAAAAAATTTTTGCTAAAATTTCGTAAGACGGGACCTTTAAAAAAAATTTTTAAAAACGGACTTGCTTCAGCAGCACATTTCTGGTGCTGTAGTTGTATAAAATGTCTCAAAACGTCATCAGGTGTCCCGACACAACCTAAAAATAGAAGAAAATGCATCGTTTACGAAAAAAAATTTTTGCTAAAATTTCGTAATGCGGGACCCTTACAAAAAATTCAAAAAAACGGACTTGCTTCAGCAGCACATTTCTGCTGCTGTAGTTGTATAAAATGTCTCAAAACATAATCAGGTGTCCCGACACAACCTAAAAATAGAAGAAAATGCTTCGTTTACGAAAAAAAATTTTTGCTAAAATTTCGTAATGCGGGACCCTTACAAAAAATTCAAAAAAACGGACTTGCTTCAGCAGCACATTTCTGCTGCTCTAGTTGTATAAAATGTCTCAAAACGTCATCAGGAGTCCCGACAACCTAAAAATAGAAGAAAATGCTTCGTTTACGAAAAAACAATTTTGCTAAAATTTCGTAAGGCGGGATCCTTACAAAAAATTCAAAAAAACGGACTTGCTTCAGCAGCACATTTCTGCTGCTGTAGTTGTATAAAATGTCTCAAAACGTCATCAGGTGTCCCAACACAACCTAAAAATAGAAGAAAATGCATCATTTACGCAAAAAAATGTTTGCTAAAATTTCGTAAGGCGGGACCCTTACAAAAAATTCAAAAAAACGGACTTGCTTCAGCAGCACATTTCTGCTGCTGTAGTTGTAAAAAATGTCTCAAAACGTCATCAGGTGTCCCGACACAACCTAAAAATAGAAGAAAATGCATCATTTACGCAAAAAAATGTTTGCTAAAATTTCGTAAGGCGGGACCCTTACAAAAAATTTAAAAAAACGGACTTGCTTCAGCAGCACATTTCTGCTGCTGTAGTTGTAAAAAATGTCTCAAAACGTCATCAGGTGTCCCGACACAACCTAAAAATAGAAGAAAATGCATAGTTTACGAAAATAAAATTTTTGCTAAAATTTCATAATGCGGGACCCTTACAAAAAATTCAAAAAAACGGACTTGCTTCAGCAGCACATTTCTGGTGCTGTAGTTGTATAAAATGTCTCAAAACGTCATCAGGTGTCCCGACACAACCTAAAAATAGAAGAAAATGCTTCGTTTACGAAAAACAATTTTGCTAAAATTTCGTAAGGCGGGACCCTTACAAAAAATTCAAAAAAACGGACTTGCTTCAGCAGCACATTTCTGCTGCTGTAGTTGTATGAAATGTCTCAAAACGTCATCAGGTGTCCCAACACAACCTAAAAATAGAAGAAAATGCATAGTTTACGGAAAAAAAATTTTGCTAAAATTTCGTAAGGCGGGACCCTTACAAAAAATTCAAAAAAACGGACTTGCTTCAGCAGCACATTTCTGGTGCTGTAGTTGTATAAAATGTCTCAAAACGTCATCAGGTATCCCGACACAACCTAAAAATAGAAGAAAATGCATAGTTTACGGAAAAAAATGTTTGCTAAAATTTCGTAAGGCGGGACCCTTACAAAAAATTCAAAAAAACGGACTTGCTTCAGCAGCACATTTCTGCTGCTGTAGTTGTATAAAATGTCTCAAAACGTCATCAGGTGTCCCGACACAACCTAAAAATAGAAGAAAATGCTTCGTTTACGAAAAAACAATTTTGCTAAAATTTCGTAAGGCGGGATCCTTACAAAAAATTCAAAAAAACGGACTTGCTTCAGCAGCACATTTCTGCTGCTGTAGTTGTATAAAATGTCTCAAAACGTCATCAGGTGTCCCAACACAACCTAAAAATAGAAGAAAATGCATAGTTTACGGAAAAAAAATTTTGCTAAAATTTCGTAAGGCGGGACCCTTACAAAAAATTCAAAAGAACGGACTTGCTTCAGCAGCACATTTCTGCTGCTGTAGTTGTATAAAATGTCTCAAAACGTCATCAGGAGTCCCGACACAACCTAAAAATAGAAGAAAATGCGTAGTTTACGGAAAAAAAATTTTGCTAAAATTTCGTAAGGCGGGACCCTTACAAAAAATTCAAAAAAACGGACTTGCTTCAGCAGCACATTTCTGCTGCTGTAGTTGTATAAAATGTCTCAAAACGTCATCAGGTGTCCCGACACAACCTAAAAATAGAAGAAAATGCATCATTTACGCAAAAAAATGTTTGCTAAAATTTCGTAAGGCGGGACCCTTACAAAAAATTCAAAAAAACGGACTTGCTTCAGCAGCACATTTCTGGTGCTGTAGTTGTATAAAATGTCTCAAAACGTCATCAGGAGTCCCGACACAACCTAAAAATAGAAAAAAATGCATAAATTACGGAAAAAAATGTTTCCTAAAATTTCGTAAGGCGGGACCCTTTCAAAAAATTCAAAAAAACGGACTTGCTTCAGCAGCACATTTCTGCTGCTGTAGTTGTATAAAATGTCTCAAAACGTCATCAGGTGTCCCGACACAACCTAAAAATAGAAAAAAATGCATAAATTACGGAAAAAAATGTTTCCTAAAATTTCGTAAGGCGGGACCCTTTCAAAAAATTCAAAAAAACGGACTTGCTTCAGCAGCACATTTCTGCTGCTGTAGTTGTATAAAATGTCTCAAAACGTCATCAGGTGTCCCGACACAACCTAAAAATAGAAGAAAATGCTTCGTTTACGAAAAAACAATTTTGCTAAAATTTCGTAAGGCGGGACCCTTACAAAAAATTCAAAAAAACGGACTTGCTTCAGCAGCACATTTCTGGTGCTGTAGTTGTATAAAATGTCTCAAAACGTCATCAGGAGTCCCGACACAACCTAAAAATAGAAGAAAATGCATCGTTTACGGAAAAAAATGTTTGCTAAAATTTCGTAAGGCGGGACCCTTACGAAAAATTCAAAAAAACGGACTTGCTTCAGCAGCACATTTCTGCTGCTGTAGTTGTATGAAATGTCTCAAAACGTCATCAGGTGTCCCAACACAACCTAAAAATAGAAGAAAATGCATAGTTTACGGAAAAAAAATTTTGCTAAAATTTCGTAAGGCGGCACCCTTACAAAAAATTCAAAAAAACGGACTTGCTTCAGCAGCACATTTCTGGTGCTCTAGTTGTATAAAATGTCTCAAAACGTCATCAGGAGTCCCGACACAACCTAAAAATAGAAGAAAATGCTTCGTTTACGAAAAAACAATTTTGCTAAAATTTCGTAAGGCGGGATCCTTACAAAAAATTCAAAAAAACGGACTTGCTTCAGCAGCACATTTCTGCTGCTGTAGTTGTAAAAAATGTCTCAAAACGTCATCAGGTGTCCCGACACAACCTAAAAATAGAAGAAAATGCATCATTTACGCAAAAAAATGTTTGCTAAAATTTCGTAAGGCGGGACCCTTACAAAAAATTCAAAAGAACGGACTTGCTTCAGCAGCACATTTCTGGTGCTGTAGTTGTATAAAATGTCTCAAAACGTCATCAGGAGTCCCGACACAACCTAAAAATAGAAGAAAATGCATAGTTTACGAAAATAAAATTTTTGCTAAAATTTCATAATGCGGGACCCTTACAAAAAATTCAAAAAAACGGACTTGCTTCAGCAGCACATTTCTGGTGCTGTAGTTGTATAAAATGTCTCAAAACGTCATCAGGAGTCCCGACACAACCTAAAAATAGAAGAAAATGCATAGTTTACGAAAATAAAATTTTTGCTAAAATTTCATAATGCGGGACCCTTACAAAAAATTCAAAAAAACGGACTTGCTTCAGCAGCACATTTCTGGTGCTGTAGTTGTATAAAATGTCTCAAAACGTCATCAGGTGTCCCGACACAACCTAAAAATAGAAGAAAATGCTTCGTTTACGAAAAACAATTTTGCTAAAATTTCGTAAGACGGGACCTTTAAAAAATTTTTTTAAAAACGGACTTGCTTCAGCAGCACATTTCTGCTGCTGTAGTTGTATAAAATGTCTCAAAACATAATCAGGTGTCCCGACACAACCTAAAAATAGAAGAAAATGCATCGTTTACGAAAAAAATTTTTGCTAAAATTTCGTAAGGCGGGACACTTACAAAAAAATTCAAAAAAACGGACTTGCTTCAGCAGCACATTTCTGCTGCTGTAGTTGTATAAAATGTCTCAAAACGTCATCAGGTGTCCCGACACAACCTAAAAATAGAAGAAAATGCATAGTTTACGGAAAAATGTTTTTGCTAAAATTTCGTAAAGGGGGACCCTTACAAAAAATTAAAAAAAACGGACTTGCTTCAGCAGCACATTTCTGGTGCTGTAGTTGTATAAAATGTCTCAAAACGTCATCAGGAGTCCCGACACAACCTAAAAATAGAAGAAAATGCATAGTTTACGGAAAAAATGTTTGCTAAAATTTCGTAAGGCGGGACCCTTACAAAAAATTCAGAAAAACGGACTTGCTTCAGCAGCACATTTCTGCTGCTGTAGTTGTATAAAATGTCTCAAAATGTCATCAGGTGTCCCGACACAACCTAAAAATAGAAGAAAATGCATCGTTTACGAAAAAAAAATGTTGCTAAAATTTCGTAAGGCGGGACCCTTACAAAAATTTCAAAAAAACGGACTTGCTTCAGCAGCACATTTCTGCTAATGTAGTTGTATAAAATGTCTCAAAATGTCATCAGGAGTCCCGACACAACCTAAAAATAGAAGAAAATGCATCGTTTACGAAAAAAATTTTTGCTTAAATTTCGTAAGGCGGGACACTTACAAAAAAATTCAAAAAAACGGACTTGCTTCAGCAGCACATTTCTGCTGCTGTAGTTGTATAAAATGTCTCAAAACATAATCAGGTGTCCCGACACAACCTAAAAATAGAAGAAAATGCATAAATTACGGAAAAAAATGTTTCCTAAAATTTCGTAAGGCGGGACCCTTACAAAAAATTCAAAAAAACGGACTTGCTTCAGCAGCACATTTCTGCTGCTGTAGTTGTATAAAATGTCTCAAAACGTCATCAGGAGTCCCGACACAACCTAAAAATAGAAGAAAATGCATAGTTTACGGAAAAAATATTTTGCTAAAAATTTGTAAGGCGGGACCCTTACAAAAAATTCAAAAAAACGGACTTGCTTCAGCAGCACATTTCTGGTGCTGTAGTTGTATAAAATGTTTCAAAACGTCATCAGGAGTCCCGACACAACCTTAAAATAGAATAAAATGCATCGTTTACGAAAAAAAAATTTTGCTAAAATTTCGTAAGGCGGGACCCTTACAAAAATTTTAAAAAAACGGACTTGCTTCAGCAGCACATTTCTGGTGCTGTAGTTGTATAAAATGTCTCAAAACGTCATCAGGTGTCCCGACACAACCAAAAAATAGAAGAAAATGCATAGTTTACGGAAAAAATATTTTGCTAAAAATTTGTAAGGCGGGACCCTTACAAAAATTTCAAAAAAACGGACTTGCTTCAGCAGCACATTTCTGGTGCTGTAGTTGTATAAAATGTCTCAAAACGTCATCAGAAGTCCCGACACAACCTAAAAATAGAAGAAAATGCATCGTATACGAAAAAAATTTTTGCTAAAATTTCGTAAGGCGGGACCCTTACAAAAAATTCAAAAAAACGGACTTGCTTCAGGAGCACATTTCTGCTGCTGTAGTTGTATAAAATGTCTCAAAATGTCATCAGGAGTCCCGACACAACCTAAAAATAGAAGAAAATGCATCGTTTACGAAAAAAATTTTTGCTAAAATTTCGTAAGGCGGGACACTTACAAAAAAATTCAAAAAAACGGACTTGCTTCAGCAGCACATTTCTGCTGCTGTAGTTGTATAAAATGTCTCAAAACGTCATCAGGTGTCCCGACACAACCTAAAAATAGAAGAAAATGCATAGTTTACAGAAAAATGTTTTTGCTAAAATTTCGTAAAGGGGGACCCTTACAAAAAATTAAAAAAAACGGACTTGCTTCAGCAGCACATTTCTGGTGCTGTAGTTGTATAAAATGTCTCAAAACGTCATCAGGAGTCCCGACACAACCTAAAAATAGAAGAAAATGCATAGTTTACGGAAAAAATTTTTTGCTAAAATTTCGTAAGACGGGACCTTTAAAAAATTTTTTTAAAAACGGACTTGCTTCAGCAGCACATTTCTGCTGCTGTAGTTGTATAAAATGTCTCAAAACATAATCAGGTGTCCCGACACAACCTAAAAATAGAAGAAAATGCATCGTTTACGAAAAAAATTTTTGCTAAAATTTCGTAAGGCGGGACACTTACAAAAAAATTCAAAAAAACGGACTTGCTTCAGCAGCACATTTCTGCTGCTGTAGTTGTATAAAATGTCTCAAAACGTCATCAGGTGTCCCGACACAACCTAAAAATAGAAGAAAATGCATAGTTTACGGAAAAATGTTTTTGCTAAAATTTCGTAAAGGGGGACCCTTACAAAAAATTAAAAAAAACGGACTTGCTTCAGCAGCACATTTCTGGTGCTGTAGTTGTATAAAATGTCTCAAAACGTCATCAGGTGTCCCGACACATCCTAAAAATAGAAGAAAATGCATAGTTTACGGAAAAAATGTTTGCTAAAATTTCGTAAGGCGGGACCCTTACAAAAAATTCAGAAAAACGGACTTGCTTCAGCAGCACATTTCTGCTGCTGTAGTTGTATAAAATGTCTCAAAATGTCATCAGGTGTCCCGACACAACCTAAAAATAGAAGAAAATGCATCGTTTACGAAAAAAAAATGTTGCTAAAATTTCGTAAGGCGGGACCCTTACAAAAATTTCAAAAAAACGGACTTGCTTCAGCAGCACATTTCTGCTAATGTAGTTGTATAAAATGTCTCAAAATGTCATCAGGAGTCCCGACACAACCTAAAAATAGAAGAAAATGCATCGTTTACGAAAAAAATTTTTGCTTAAATTTCGTAAGGCGGGACACTTACAAAAAAATTCAAAAAAACGGACTTGCTTCAGCAGCACATTTCTGCTGCTGTAGTTGTATAAAATGTCTCAAAACGTCATCAGGAGTCCCGACACAACCTAAAAATAGAAGAAAATGCATAGTTTACGGAAAAAAAATTTTGCTAAAATTTCGTAAGACGGGACCTTTAAAAATGTTTTTTAAAAACGGACTTGCTTCAGCAGCACATTTCTGCTGCTGTAGTTGTATAAAATGTCTCAAAACATAATCAGGTGTCCCGACACAACCTAAAAATAGAAGAAAATGCATAAATTACGGAAAAAAATGTTTCCTAAAATTTCGTAAGGCGGGACCCTTACAAAAAATTCAAAAAAACGGACTTGCTTCAGCAGCACATTTCTGCTGCTGTAGTTGTATAAAATGTCTCAAAACGTCATCAGGAGTCCCGACACAACCTAAAAATAGAAGAAAATGCATAGTTTACGGAAAAAATATTTTGCTAAAAATTTGTAAGGCGGGACCCTTACAAAAAATTCAAAAAAACGGACTTGCTTCAGCAGCACATTTCTGGTGCTGTAGTTGTATAAAATGTTTCAAAACGTCATCAGGAGTCCCGACACAACCTTAAAATAGAATAAAATGCATCGTTTACGAAAAAAAAATTTTGCTAAAATTTCGTAAGGCGGGACCCTTACAAAAATTTTAAAAAAACGGACTTGCTTCAGCAGCACATTTCTGCTGCTGTAGTTGTATAAAATGTCTCAAAACATAATCAGGTGTCCCGACACAACCTAAAAATAGAAGAAAATGCATAAATTACGGAAAAAAATGTTTCCTAAAATTTCGTAAGGCGGGACCCTTACAAAAAATTCAAAAAAACGGACTTGCTTCAGCAGCACATTTCTGCTGCTGTAGTTGTATAAAATGTCTCAAAACATAATCAGGTGTCCCGACACAACCTAAAAATAGAAGAAAATGCATAAATTACGGAAAAAAATGTTTCCTAAAATTTCGTAAGGCGGGACCCTTACAAAAAATTCAAAAAAACGGACTTGCTTCAGCAGCACATTTCTGGTGCTCTAGTTGTATAAAATGTCTCAAAACGTCATCAGGTGTCCCGACACAACCTAAAAATAGAAGAAAATGCATAGTTTACGGAAAAAAATGTTTGCTAAAATTTCGTAAGGCGGGACCCTTACAAAAAATTCAAAAAAACGGACTTGCTTCAGCAGCACATTTCTGCTGCTGTAGTTGTATAAAATGTCTCAAAACGTCATCAGGAGTCCCGACACAACCTAAAAATAGAAGAAAATGCATAGTTTACGGAAAAAAATTTTGCTAAAATTTCGTAAGGCGGGACCCTTACAAAAAATTCAAAAAAACGGACTTGCTTCAGCAGCACATTTCTGCTGCTGTAGTTGTATAAAATGTCTCAAAACGTCATCAGGTGTCCCGACACAACCTAAAAATAGAAGAAAATACATCGTTTACGAAAAAAAATTGTTGCTAAAATTTCATGAGTCGGGACCCTCACAAAAAATTCAAAAAAACGGACATGCTTCAGCAGCACATTTCTGCTGCTGTAGTTGTATAAAATGTCTCAAAACATAATCAGGTGTCCCGACACAACCAAAAAATAGAAGAAAATGCATCGTTTACGAAAAAAAAACGTTGCTAAAATTTCGTAAGGCGGGACCCTTACAAAAAATTCAAAAAAACGGACTTGCTTCAGCAGCACATTTCTGCTGCTGTAGTTGTATAAAATGTCTCAAAACGTCATCAGGTGTCCCGACACAACCAAAAAATAGAAGAAAATGCATAGTTTACGGAAAAAAATTTTTGCTAAAATTTCGTAAGGCGGGACCCTTACAAAAATTTCAAAAAAACGGACTTGCTTCAGCAGCACATTTCTGCTGCTGTAGTTATATAAAATGTCTCAAAACGTCATCAGGTGTCCCGACACAACCTAAAAATAGAAGAAAATGCATAGTTTACGCAAAAAATTTTTTGCTAAAATTTCGTAAGGCGGGACCCTTACAAAAATTTCAAAAAAACGGACTTGCTTCAGCAGCACATTTCTGCTGCTGTAGTTGTATAAAATGTCTCAAAATGTCATCAGGAGTCCCGACACAACCTAAAAATAGAAGAAAATGCATCGTTTACGGAAAAAAATTTTGCTAAAATTTCGTAAGGCGGGACACTTACAAAAAATTCAAAAAAACGGATTTGCTTCAGCAGCACATTTCTGCTGCTGTAGTTGTATAAAATGTCTCAAAACGTCATCAGGTGTCCCGACACAACCTAAAAATAGAAGAAAATGCATAGTTTACGGAAAAATGTTTTTGCTAAAATTTCGTAAAGGGGGACCCTTACAAAAAATTAAAAAAAACGGACTTGCTTCAGCAGCACATTTCTGGTGCTGTAGTTGTATAAAATGTCTCAAAACGTCATCAGGTGTCCCGACACAACCTAAAAATAGAAGAAAATGCATCGTTTACGAAAAAAAATTGTTGCTAAAATTTCGTAAGGCGGGACCCTTACAACAAATTCAAAAAAACGGACTTGCTTCAGCAGCACATTTCTGCTGCTGTAGTTGTATAAACTGTCTCAAAACGTCATCAGGTGTCCCGACACAACCTAAAAATAGAAGAAAATGCATAAATTACGGAAAAAAATGTTTCCTAAAATTTTGTAAGGCGGGACCCTTACAAAAAATTAAAAAAAACGGACTTGCTTCAGCAGCACATTTCTTCTGCTGTAGTTGTATAAAATGTCTCAAAACGTCATCAGGTGTCCCGACACAACCTAAAAATAGAAGAAAATGCATCGTTTACGAAAAAAAATTGTTGCTAAAATTTCGTAAGGCGGGACCCTTACAACAAATTCAAAAAAACGGACTTGCTTCAGCAGCACATTTCTGCTGCTGTAGTTGTATAAACTGTCTCAAAACGTCATCAGGTGTCCCGACACAACCTAAAAATAGAAGAAAATGCATAAATTACGGAAAAAAATGTTTCCTAAAATTTTGTAAGGCGGGACCCTTACAAAAAATTCCAAAAAACGGACTTGCTTCAGCAGCACATTTCTTCTGCTGTAGTTGTATAAAATGTCTCAAAACGTCATCAGGTGTCCCGACACAACCTAAAAATAGAAGAAAATGCATAGTTTACGGAAAAAATATTTTGCTAAAAATTTGTAAGGCGGGACCCTTACAAAAAATTCAAAAAAACGGACTTGCTTCAGCAGCACATTTCTGGTGCTGTAGTTGTATAAAATGTTTCAAAACGTCATCAGGAGTCCCGACACAACCTTAAAATAGAATAAAATGCATCGTTTACGAAAAAAAAATTTTGCTAAAATTTCGTAAGGCGGGACCCTTACAAAAATTTCAAAAAAACGGACTTGCTTCAGCAGCACATTTCTGGTGCTGTAGTTGTATAAAATGTCTCAAAACGTCATCAGGTGTCCCGACACAACCTAAAAATAGAAGAAAATGCATAGTTTACGTAAAAAATTTTTTGCTAAAATTTCGTAAGACGGGACCTTTAAAAAATTCAAAAAAACGGACTTGCTTCAGCAGCACATTTCTGCTGCTGTAGTTGTATAAAATGTCTCAAAACATAATCAGGTGTCCCGACACAACCTAAAAATAGAAGAAAATGCATAAATTACGGAAAAAAATGTTTCCTAAAATTTCGTAAGGCGGGACCCTTACAAAAAATTCAAAAAAACGGACTTCCTTCAGCAGCACATTTCTGGTGCTCTAGTTGTATAAAATGTCTCAAAACGTCATCAGGTATCCCGACACAACCTAAAAATAGAAGAAAATGCATAGTTTACGGAAAAAAATGTTTGCTAAAATTTCGTAAGGCGGGACCCTTACAAAAAATTCAAAAAAACGGACTTGCTTCAGCAGCACATTTCTGCTGCTGTAGTTGTATAAAATGTCTCAAAACATAATCAGGTGTCCCGACACAACCTAAAAATAGAAGAAAATGCATAAATTACGGAAAAAAATGTTTCCTAAAATTTCGTAAGGCGGGACCCTTACAAAAAATTCAAAAAAACGGACTTGCTTCAGCAGCACATTTCTGGTGCTCTAGTTGTATAAAATGTCTCAAAACGTCATCAGGTATCCCGACACAACCTAAAAATAGAAGAAAATGCATAGTTTACGGAAAAAAATGTTTGCTAAAATTTCGTAAGGCGGGACCCTTACAAAAAATTCAAAAAAACGGACTTGCTTCAGCAGCACATTTCTGCTGCTGTATTTGTATAAAATGTCTCAAAACGTCATCAGGTGTCCCGACACAACCTAAAAATAGAAGAAAATGCTTCGTTTACGAAAAAACAATTTTGCTAAAATTTCGTAAGGCGGGACCCTTACAAAAAATTCAAAAAAACGGACTTGCTTCAGCAGCACATTTCTGCTGCTGTAGTTGTATAAAATGTCTCAAAACGTCATCAGAAGTCCCGACACAACCTAAAAATAGAAAAAAAATGCATAGTTTACGGAAAACATTTTTTGCTAAAATTTCGTAAGGCGGGACCCTAACACAAAATTCAAAAAAACGGACTTGCTTCAGCAGCACATTTCTGATGCTGTAGTTGTATAAAATGTTTCAAAACGTCATCAGGAGTCCCGACACAACCTAAAAATAGAATAAAATGCATCGTTTACGAAAACAATTTTTGCTAAAATTTCGTAAGGCGGGACCCTTACAAAAAATTCAAAAAAACGGACTTGCTTCAGCAGCACATTTCTGGTGCTGTAGTTGTATAAAATGTTTCAAAACGTCATCAGGAGTCCCGACACAACCTTAAAATAGAATAAAATGCATCGTTTACGAAAAAAAATTTTTGCTAAAATTTCGTAAGGCGGGACCCTTACAAAAATTTCAAAAAAACGGACTTGCTTCAGCAGCACATTTCTGGTGCTGTAGTTGTATAAAATGTCTCAAAACGTCATCAGGTGTCCCGACACAACCTAAAAATAGAAAAAAATGCATAGTTTACGGAAACATTTTTTGCTAAAATTTCGTAAAGGGGGACCCTTACAAAAAATTAAAAAAAACGGACTTGCTTCAGCAGCACATTTCTGGTGCTGTAGTTGTATAAAATGTCTCAAAACGTCATCAGGTGTCCCGACACAACCTAAAAATAGAAGAAAATGCATAGTTTACGGAAAAAAATTTTGCTAAAATTTCGTAAGGCGGGACCCTTACAAAAAATTCAAAAAAACGGACTTGCTTCAGCAGCACATTTCTGCTGCTGTAGTTGTATAAAATGTCTCAAAACGTCATCAGGTGTCCCGACACAACCTAAAAATAGAAGAAAATACATCGTTTACGAAAAAAAATTGTTGCTAAAATTTCATGAGTCGGGACCCTCACAAAAAATTCAAAAAAACGGACATGCTTCAGCAGCACATTTCTGCTGCTGTAGTTGTATAAAATGTCTCAAAACATAATCAGGTGTCCCGACACAACCAAAAAATAGAAGAAAATGCATCGTTTACGAAAAAAAAACGTTGCTAAAATTTCGTAAGGCGGGACCCTTACAAAAATTTCAAAAAAACGGACTTGCTTCAGCAGCACATTTCTGGTGCTGTAGTTGTATAAAATGTCTCAAAACGTCATCAGGAGTCCCGACACAACCTAAAAATAGAAGAAAATGCATAGTTTACGGAAAAAAATTTTTGCTAAAATTTCGTAAGACGGGACCTTTAAAAAAATTTTTTAAAAACGGACTTGCTTCAGCAGCACATTTCTGGTGCTGTAGTTGTATAAAATGTCTCAAAACGTCATCAGGTGTCCCGACACAACCTAAAAATAGAAGAAAATGCATCGTTTACGAAAAAAAATTTTTGCTAAAATTTCGTAATGCGGGACCCTTACAAAAAATTCAAAAAAACGGACTTGCTTCAGCAGCACATTTCTGCTGCTGTAGTTGTATAAAATGTCTCAAAACGTCATCAGGTGTCCCGACACAACCTAAAAATAGAAGAAAATGCATAGTTTACGGAAAAAAATGTTTGCTAAAATTTCGTAAGGCGGGACCCTTACAAAAAATTCAAAAAAACGGACTTGCTTCAGCAGCACATTTCTGCTGCTGTAGTTGTATAAAATGTCTCAAAACGTCATCAGGTGTCCCGACACAACCTAAAAATAGAAGAAAATGCTTCGTTTACGAAAAAACAATTTTGCTAAAATTTCGTAAGGCGGGATCCTTACAACAAATTCAAAAAAACGGACTTGCTTCAGCAGCACATTTCTGCTGCTGTAGTTGTATAAAATGTCTCAAAACATAATCAGGTGTCCCGACACAACCTAAAAATAGAAGAAAATGCATCGTTTACGAAAAAAAATTGTTGCTAAAATTTCATGAGTCGGGACCCTCACAAAAAATTCAAAAAAACGGACATGCTTCAGCAGCACATTTCTGCTGCTGTAGTTGTATAAAATGTCTCAAAACGTCATCAGGTGTCCCGACACAACCAAAAAATAGAAGAAAAATGCATCGTTTACGGAAAAAAACGTTGCTAAAATTTCGTAAGGCGGGACCCTTCCAAAAAATTCAAAAAAACGGACTTGCTTCAGCAGCACATTTCTGCTGCTGTAGTTGTATAAAATGTCTCAAAACGTCATCAGGTGTCCCGACACAACCTAAAAATAGAAGAAAATGCATAGTTTACGGAAAAAATATTTTGCTAAAAATTTGTAAGGCGGGACCCTTACAAAAATTTCAAAAAAACGGACTTGCTTCAGCAGCACATTTCTGGTGCTGTAGTTGTATAAAATGTCTCAAAACGTCATCAGAAGTCCCGACACAACCTAAAAATAGAAGAAAATGCATCGTATACGAAAAAAATTTTTGCTAAAATTTCGTAAGGCGGGACCCTTACAAAAAATTCAAAAAAACGGACTTGCTTCAGCAGCACATTTCTGCTGCTGTAGTTGTATAAAATGTCTCAAAATGTCATCAGGAGTCCCGACACAACCTAAAAATAGAAGAAAATGCATCGTTTACGAAAAAAATTTTTGCTAAAATTTCGTAAGGCGGGACACTTACAAAAAAATTCAAAAAAACGGACTTGCTTCAGCAGCACATTTCTGCTGCTGTAGTTGTATAAAATGTCTCAAAACGTCATCAGGTGTCCCGACACAACCTAAAAATAGAAGAAAATGCATAGTTTACGGAAAAATGTTTTTGCTAAAATTTCGTAAGGCGGGACACTTACAAAAAATTAAAAAAAACGGACTTGCTTCAGCAGCACATTTCTGCTGCTGTAGTTGTATAAAATGTCTCAAAACGTCATCAGGAGTCCCGACACAACCTAAAAATAGAAGAAAATGCATAGTTTACGGAAAAAATTTTTTGCTAAAATTTCGTAAGACGGGACCTTTAAAAAAATTTTTTAAAAACGGACTTGCTTCAGCAGCACATTTCTGCTGCTGTAGTTGTATAAAATGTCTCAAAACATAATCAGGTGTCCCGACACAACCTAAAAATAGAAGAAAATGCATAAATTACGGAAAAAAATGTTTCCTAAAATTTCGTAAGGCGGGACCCTTACAAAAAATTCAAAAAAACGGACTTGCTTCAGCAGCACATTTCTGCTGCTGTAGTTGTATAAAATGTCTCAAAACGTCATCAGGAGTCCCGACACAACCTAAAAATAGAAGAAAATGCATAGTTTACGGAAAAAAATTTTGCTAAAATTTCGTAAGGCGGGACCCTTACAAAAAATTCAAAAAAACGGACTTGCTTCAGCAGCACATTTCTGCTGCTGTAGTTGTATAAAATGTCTCAAAACATAATCAGGTGTCCCGACACAACCTAAAAATAGAAGAAAATGCATAAATTACGGAAAAAAATGTTTCCTAAAATTTCGTAAGGCGGGACCCTTACAAAAAATTCAAAAAAACGGACTTGCTTCAGCAGCACATTTCTGCTGCTGTAGTTGTATAAAATGTCTCAAAACGTCATCAGGAGTCCCGACACAACCTAAAAATAGAAGAAAATGCTTCGTTTACGAAAAAAAATTGTTGCTAAAATTTCATGAGTCGGGACCCTCACAAAAAATTCAAAAAAACGGACATGCTTCAGCAGCACATTTCTGCTGCTGTAGTTGTATAAAATGTCTCAAAACATAATCAGGTGTCCCGACACAACCAAAAAATAGAAGAAAATGCATCGTTTACGAAAAAAAAACGTTGCTAAAATTTCGTAAGGCGGGACCCTTACAAAAAATTCAAAAAAACGGACTTGCTTCAGCAGCACATTTCTGCTGCTGTAGTTGTATAAAATGTCTCAAAACGTCATCAGGTGTCCCGACACAACCTAAAAATAGAAGAAAATGCATAGTTTACGGAAAAAATATTTTGCTAAAAATTTGTAAGGCGGGACCCTTACAAAAAATTCAAAAAAACGGACTTGCTTCAGCAGCACATTTCTGGTGCTGTAGTTGTATAAAATGTTTCAAAACGTCATCAGGAGTCCCGACACAACCTTAAAATAGAATAAAATGCATCGTTTACGAAAAAAAAATTTTTCTAAAATTTCGTAAGGCGGGACCCTTACAAAAATTTCAAAAAAACAGACTTGCTTCAGCAGCACATTTCTGGTGCTGTAGTTGTATAAAATGTCTCAAAACGTCATCAGGTGTCCCGACACAACCTAAAAATAGAAGAAAATGCATAGTTTACGGAAAAAAATTTTTGCTAAAATTTCGTAAGACGGGACCTTTAAAAAATTCAAAAAAACGGACTTGCTTCAGCAGCACATTTCTGCTGCTGTAGTTGTATAAAATGTCTCAAAATGTCATCAGGTGTCCCGACACAACCTAAAAATAGAAGAAAATGCATCGTTTACGAAAAAAAAATGTTGCTAAAATTTCGTAAGGCGGGACCCTTACAAAAATTTCAAAAAAACGGACTTGCTTCAGCAGCACATTTCTGCTAATGTAGTTGTATAAAATGTCTCAAAATGTCATCAGGAGTCCCGACACAACCTAAAAATAGAAGAAAATGCATCGTTTACGAAAAAAATTTTTGCTAAAATTTCGTAAGGCGGGACACTTACAAAAAAATTCAAAAAAACGGACTTGCTTCAGCAGCACATTTCTGCTAATGTAGTTGTATAAAATGTCTCAAAACGTCATCAGGTGTCCCGACACAACCTAAAAATAGAAGAAAATGCATAGTTTACGGAAAAATGTTTTTGCTAAAATTTCGTAAAGGGGGACCCTTACAAAAAATTAAAAAAAACGGACTTGCTTCAGCAGCACATTTCTGGTGCTGTAGTTGTATAAAATGTCTCAAAACGTCATCAGGAGTCCCGACACAACCTAAAAATAGAAGAAAATGCATAGTTTACGGAAAAAAATTTTTGCTAAAATTTCGTAAGACGGGACCTTTAAAAAAATTTTTTAAAAACGGACTTGCTTCAGCAGCACATTTCTGCTGCTGTAGTTGTATAAAATGTCTCAAAACATAATCAGGTGTCCCGACACAACCTAAAAATAGAAGAAAATGCATCGTTTACGAAAAAAATTTTTGCTAAAATTTCGTAAGGCGGGACACTTACAAAAAAATTCAAAAAAACGGACTTGCTTCAGCAGCACATTTCTGCTGCTGTAGTTGTATAAAATGTCTCAAAACGTCATCAGGTGTCCCGACACAACCTAAAAATAGAAGAAAATGCATAGTTTACGGAAAAATGTTTTTGCTAAAATTTCGTAAAGGGGGACCCTTACAAAAAATTAAAAAAAACGGACTTGCTTCAGCAGCACATTTCTGGTGCTGTAGTTGTATAAAATGTCTCAAAACGTCATCAGGAGTCCCGACACAACCTAAAAATAGAAGAAAATGCATAGTTTACGGAAAAAAATTTTGCTAAAATTTCGTAAGGCGGGACCCTTACAAAAAATTCAGAAAAACGGACTTGCTTCAGCAGCACATTTCTGCTGCTGTAGTTGTATAAAATGTCTCAAAATGTCATCAGGTGTCCCGACACAACCTAAAAATAGAAGAAAATGCATCGTTTACGAAAAAAAAATGTTGCTAAAATTTCGTAAGGCGGGACCCTTACAAAAATTTCAAAAAAACGGACTTGCTTCAGCAGCACATTTCTGCTAATGTAGTTGTATAAAATGTCTCAAAATGTCATCAGGAGTCCCGACACAACCTAAAAATAGAAGAAAATGCATCGTTTACGAAAAAAATTTTTGCTAAAATTTCGTAAGGCGGGACACTTACAAAAAAATTCAAAAAAACGGACTTGCTTCAGCAGCACATTTCTGCTGCTGTAGTTGTATAAAATGTCTCAAAACGTCATCAGGAGTCCCGACACAACCTAAAAATAGAAGAAAATGCATAGTTTACGGAAAAAAAATTTTGCTAAAATTTCGTAAGACGGGACCTTTAAAAATGTTTTTTAAAAACGGACTTGCTTCAGCAGCACATTTCTGCTGCTGTAGTTGTATAAAATGTCTCAAAACATAATCAGGTGTCCCGACACAACCTAAAAATAGAAGAAAATGCATAAATTACGGAAAAAAATGTTTCCTAAAATTTCGTAAGGCGGGACCCTTACAAAAAATTCAAAAAAACGGACTTGCTTCAGCAGCACATTTCTGCTGCTGTAGTTGTATAAAATGTCTCAAAACATAATCAGGTGTCCCGACACAACCTAAAAATAGAAGAAAATGCATAAATTACGGAAAAAAATGTTTCCTAAAATTTCGTAAGGCGGGACCCTTACAAAAAATTCAAAAAAACGGACTTGCTTCAGCAGCACATTTCTGCTGCTGTAGTTGTATAAAATGTCTCAAAACATAATCAGGTGTCCCGACACAACCTAAAAATAGAAGAAAATGCATAAATTACGGAAAAAAATGTTTCCTAAAATTTCGTAAGGCGGGACCCTTACAAAAAATTCAAAAAAACGGACTTGCTTCAGCAGCACATTTCTGGTGCTCTAGTTGTATAAAATGTCTCAAAACGTCATCAGGTATCCCGACACAACCTAAAAATAGAAGAAAATGCATAGTTTACGGAAAAAAATGTTTGCTAAAATTTCGTAAGGCGGGACCCTTACAAAAAATTCAAAAAAACGGACTTGCTTCAGCAGCACATTTCTGCTGCTGTAGTTGTATAAAATGTCTCAAAACGTCATCAGGAGTCCCGACACAACCTAAAAATAGAAGAAAATGCATAGTTTACGGAAAAAAAATTTGCTAAAATTTCGTAAGGCGGGACCCTTACAAAAAATTCAAAAAAACGGACTTGCTTCAGCAGCACATTTCTGCTGCTGTAGTTGTATAAAATGTCTCAAAACGTCATCAGGTGTCCCGACACAACCTAAAAATAGAAGAAAATACATCGTTTACGAAAAAAAATTGTTGCTAAAATTTCATGAGTCGGGACCCTCACAAAAAATTCAAAAAAACGGACATGCTTCAGCAGCACATTTCTGCTGCTGTAGTTGTATAAAATGTCTCAAAACATAATCAGGTGTCCCGACACAACCAAAAAATAGAAGAAAATGCATCGTTTACGAAAAAAAAACGTTGCTAAAATTTCGTAAGGCGGGACCCTTACAAAAAATTCAAAAAAACGGACTTGCTTCAGCAGCACATTTCTGCTGCTGTAGTTGTATAAAATGTCTCAAAACGTCATCAGGTGTCCCGACACAACCAAAAAATAGAAGAAAATGCATAGTTTACGGAAAAAAATTTTTGCTAAAATTTCGTAAGGCGGGACCCTTACAAAAATTTCAAAAAAACGGACTTGCTTCAGCAGCACATTTCTGCTGCTGTAGTTGTATAAAATGTCTCAAAATGTCATCAGGAGTCCCGACACAACCTAAAAATAGAAGGAAATGCATCGTTTATGGAAAATAAATTTGCTAAAATTTCGTAAGGCGGGACACTTACAAAAAATTCAAAAAAACGGATTTGCTTCAGCAGCACATTTCTGGTGCTGTAGTTGTATAAAATGTCTCAAAACGTCATCAGGTGTCCCGACACAACCTAAAAATAGAAGAAAATGCATAGTTTACGCAAAAAATTTTTTGCTAAAATTTCGTAAGGCGGGACCCTTACAAAAATTTCAAAAAAACGGACTTGCTTCAGCAGCACATTTCTGCTGCTGTAGTTGTATAAAATGTCTCAAAATGTCATCAGGAGTCCCGACACAAGCTAAAAATAGAAGAAAATGCATCGTTTACGGAAAAAAATTTTGCTAAAATTTCGTAAGGCGGGACACTTACAAAAAATTCAAAAAAACGGATTTGCTTCAGCAGCACATTTCTGCTGCTGTAGTTGTATAAAATGTCTCAAAACGTCATCAGGTGTCCCGACACAACCTAAAAATAGAAGAAAATGCGTAGTTTACGGAAAAATGTTTTTGCTAAAATTTCGTAAAGGGGGACCCTTACAAAAAATTAAAAAAAACGGACTTGCTTCAGCAGCACATTTCTGGTGCTGTAGTTGTATAAAATGTCTCAAAACGTCATCAGGTGTCCCGACACAACCTAAAAATAGAAGAAAATGCATCGTTTACGAAAAAAAATTGTTGCTAAAATTTCGTAAGGCGGGACCCTTACAACAAATTCAAAAAAACGGACTTGCTTCAGCAGCACATTTCTGCTGCTGTAGTTGTATAAAATGTCTCAAAACGTCATCAGGTGTCCCGACACAACCTAAAAATAGAAGAAAATGCATAAATTACGGAAAAAAATGTTTCCTAAAATTTTGTAAGGCGGGACCCTTACAAAAAATTCCAAAAAACGGACTTGCTTCAGCAGCACATTTCTTCTGCTGTAGTTGTATAAAATGTCTCAAAACGTCATCAGGTGTCCCGACACAACCTAAAAATAGAAGAAAATGCATAGTTTACGGAAAAAATATTTTGCTAAAAATTTGTAAGGCGGGACCCTTACAAAAAATTCAAAAAAACGGACTTGCTTCAGCAGCACATTTCTGGTGCTGTAGTTGTATAAAATGTTTCAAAACGTCATCAGGAGTCCCGACACAACCTTAAAATAGAATAAAATGCATCGTTTACGAAAAAAAAATTTTGCTAAAATTTCGTAAGGCGGGACCCTTACAAAAATTTCAAAAAAACGGACTTGCTTCAGCAGCACATTTCTGGTGCTGTAGTTGTATAAAATGTCTCAAAACGTCATCAGGTGTCCCGACACAACCTAAAAATAGAAGAAAATGCATAGTTTACGTAAAAAATTTTTTGCTAAAATTTCGTAAGACGGGACCTTTAAAAAATTCAAAAAAACGGACTTGCTTCAGCAGCACATTTCTGCTGCTGTAGTTGTATAAAATGTCTCAAAACATAATCAGGTGTCCCGACACAACCTAAAAATAGAAGAAAATGCATAAATTACGGAAAAAAATGTTTCCTAAAATTTCGTAAGGCGGGACCCTTACAAAAAATTCAAAAAAACGGACTTCCTTCAGCAGCACATTTCTGGTGCTCTAGTTGTATAAAATGTCTCAAAACGTCATCAGGTATCCCGACACAACCTAAAAATAGAAGAAAATGCATAGTTTACGGAAAAAAATGTTTGCTAAAATTTCGTAAGGCGGGACCCTTACAAAAAATTCAAAAAAACGGACTTGCTTCAGCAGCACATTTCTGCTGCTGTAGTTGTATAAAATGTCTCAAAACATAATCAGGTGTCCCGACACAACCTAAAAATAGAAGAAAATGCATAAATTACGGAAAAAAATGTTTCCTAAAATTTCGTAAGGCGGGAACCCTTACAAAAAATTCAAAAAAACGGACTTGCTTCAGCAGCACATTTCTGGTGCTCTAGTTGTATAAAATGTCTCAAAACGTCATCAGGTATCCCGACACAACCTAAAAATAGAAGAAAATGCATAGTTTACGGAAAAAAATGTTTGCTAAAATTTCGTAAGGCGGGACCCTTACAAAAAATTCAAAAAAACGGACTTGCTTCAGCAGCACATTTCTGCTGCTGTATTTGTATAAAATGTCTCAAAACGTCATCAGGTGTCCCGACACAACCTAAAAATAGAAGAAAATGCTTCGTTTACGAAAAAACAATTTTGCTAAAATTTCGTAAGGCGGGACCCTTACAAAAAATTCAAAAAAACGGACTTGCTTCAGCAGCACATTTCTGCTGCTGTAGTTGTATAAAATGTCTCAAAACGTCATCAGAAGTCCCGACACAACCTAAAAATAGAAAAAAAATGCATAGTTTACGGAAAACATTTTTTGCTAAAATTTCGTAAGGCGGGACCCTAACACAAAATTCAAAAAAACGGACTTGCTTCAGCAGCACATTTCTGATGCTGTAGTTGTATAAAATGTTTCAAAACGTCATCAGGAGTCCCGACACAACCTAAAAATAGAATAAAATGCATCGTTTACGAAAACAATTTTTGCTAAAATTTCGTAAGGCGGGACCCTTACAAAAAATTCAAAAAAACGGACTTGCTTCAGCAGCACATTTCTGGTGCTGTAGTTGTATAAAATGTTTCAAAACGTCATCAGGAGTCCCGACACAACCTTAAAATAGAATAAAATGCATCGTTTACGAAAAAAAATGTTTGCTAAAATTTCGTAAGGCGGGACCCTTACAAAAATTTCAAAAAAACGGACTTGCTTCAGCAGCACATTTCTGGTGCTGTAGTTGTATAAAATGTCTCAAAACGTCATCAGGTGTCCCGACACAACCTAAAAATAGAAAAAAATGCATAGTTTACGGAAACATTTTTTGCTAAAATTTCGTAAGGCGGGACCTTTACAAAAAATTCAAAAAAACGGACTTGCTTCAGCAGCACATTTCTGATGCTGTAGTTGTATAAAATGTTTCAAAACGTCATCAGGAGTCCCGACACAACCTAAAAATAGAATAAAATGCATCGTTTACGAAAAAAAATGTTGCTAAAATTTCGTAAGGCGGGACCCTTACAAAAAATTCAAAAAAACGGACTTGCTTCAGCAGCACATTTCTGCTGCTGTAGTTGTATAAAATGTCTCAAAATGTCATCAGGAGTCCCGACACAACCTAAAAATAGAAGAAAATGTATCGTTTACGAAAAAAAAAATTTGCTCAAATTTCGTAAGGCGGGACCCTTACAAAAATTTCAAAAAAACGGACTTGCTTCAGCAGCACATTTCTGCTGCTGTAGTTGTATAAAATGTCTCAAAATGTCATCAGGAGTCCCGACACAAGCTAAAAATAGAAGAAAATGCATCGTTTACGGAAAAAAATTTTGCTAAAATTTCGTAAGGCGGGACCCTTACAAAAAATTCAAAAAAACGGATTTGCTTCAGCAGCACATTTCTGCTGCTGTAGTTGTATAAAATGTCTCAAAACGTCATCAGGTGTCCCGACACAACCTAAAAATAGAAGAAAATGCGTAGTTTACGGAAAAATGTTTTTGCTAAAATTTCGTAAAGGGGGACCCTTACAAAAAATTAAAAAAAACGGACTTGCTTCAGCAGCACATTTCTGGTGCTGTAGTTGTATAAAATGTCTCAAAACGTCATCAGGTGTCCCGACACAACCTAAAAATAGAAGAAAATGCATCGTTTACGAAAAAAAATTGTTGCTAAAATTTCGTAAGGCGGGACCCTTACAACAAATTCAAAAAAACGGACTTGCTTCAGCAGCACATTTCTGCTGCTGTAGTTGTATAAAATGTCTCAAAACGTCATCAGGTGTCCCGACACAACCTAAAAATAGAAGAAAATGCATAAATTACGGAAAAAAATGTTTCCTAAAATTTTGTAAGGCGGGACCCTTACAAAAAATTCCAAAAAACGGACTTGCTTCAGCAGCACATTTCTTCTGCTGTAGTTGTATAAAATGTCTCAAAACGTCATCAGGTGTCCCGACACAACCTAAAAATAGAAGAAAATGCATAGTTTACGGAAAAAATATTTTGCTAAAAATTTGTAAGGCGGGACCCTTACAAAAAATTCAAAAAAACGGACTTGCTTCAGCAGCACATTTCTGGTGCTGTAGTTGTATAAAATGTTTCAAAACGTCATCAGGAGTCCCGACACAACCTTAAAATAGAATAAAATGCATCGTTTACGAAAAAAAAATTTTGCTAAAATTTCGTAAGGCGGGACCCTTACAAAAATTTCAAAAAAACGGACTTGCTTCAGCAGCACATTTCTGGTGCTGTAGTTGTATAAAATGTCTCAAAACGTCATCAGGTGTCCCGACACAACCTAAAAATAGAAAAAAATGCATAGTTTACGTAAAAAATTTTTTGCTAAAATTTCGTAAGACGGGACCTTTAAAAAATTCAAAAAAACGGACTTGCTTCAGCAGCACATTTCTGCTGCTGTAGTTGTATAAAATGTCTCAAAACATAATCAGGTGTCCCGACACAACCTAAAAATAGAAGAAAATGCATAAATTACGGAAAAAAATGTTTCCTAAAATTTCGTAAGGCGGGACCCTTACAAAAAATTCAAAAAAACGGACTTCCTTCAGCAGCACATTTCTGGTGCTCTAGTTGTATAAAATGTCTCAAAACGTCATCAGGTATCCCGACACAACCTAAAAATAGAAGAAAATGCATAGTTTACGGAAAAAAATGTTTGCTAAAATTTCGTAAGGCGGGACCCTTACAAAAAATTCAAAAAAACGGACTTGCTTCAGCAGCACATTTCTGCTGCTGTAGTTGTATAAAATGTCTCAAAACATAATCAGGTGTCCCGACACAACCTAAAAATAGAAGAAAATGCATAAATTACGGAAAAAAATGTTTCCTAAAATTTCGTAAGGCGGGACCCTTACAAAAAATTCAAAAAAACGGACTTGCTTCAGCAGCACATTTCTGGTGCTCTAGTTGTATAAAATGTCTCAAAACGTCATCAGGTATCCCGACACAACCTAAAAATAGAAGAAAATGCATAGTTTACGGAAAAAAATGTTTGCTAAAATTTCGTAAGGCGGGACCCTTACAAAAAATTCAAAAAAACGGACTTGCTTCAGCAGCACATTTCTGCTGCTGTATTTGTATAAAATGTCTCAAAACGTCATCAGGTGTCCCGACACAACCTAAAAATAGAAGAAAATGCTTCGTTTACGAAAAAACAATTTTGCTAAAATTTCGTAAGGCGGGACCCTTACAAAAAATTCAAAAAAACGGACTTGCTTCAGCAGCACATTTCTGCTGCTGTAGTTGTATAAAATGTCTCAAAACGTCATCAGAAGTCCCGACACAACCTAAAAATAGAAAAAAAATGCATAGTTTACGGAAAACATTTTTTGCTAAAATTTCGTAAGGCGGGACCCTAACACAAAATTCAAAAAAACGGACTTGCTTCAGCAGCACATTTCTGATGCTGTAGTTGTATAAAATGTTTCAAAACGTCATCAGGAGTCCCGACACAACCTAAAAATAGAATAAAATGCATCGTTTACGAAAACAATTTTTGCTAAAATTTCGTAAGGCGGGACCCTTACAAAAAATTCAAAAAAACGGACTTGCTTCAGCAGCACATTTCTGGTGCTGTAGTTGTATAAAATGTTTCAAAACGTCATCAGGAGTCCCGACACAACCTTAAAATAGAATAAAATGCATCGTTTACGAAAAAAAATTTTTGCTAAAATTTCGTAAGGCGGGACCCTTACAAAAATTTCAAAAAAACGGACTTGCTTCAGCAGCACATTTCTGGTGCTGTAGTTGTATAAAATGTCTCAAAACGTCATCAGGTGTCCCGACACAACCTAAAAATAGAAAAAAATGCATAGTTTACGGAAACATTTTTTGCTAAAATTTCGTAAGGCGGGACCTTTACAAAAAATTCAAAAAAACGGACTTGCTTCAGCAGCACATTTCTGATGCTGTAGTTGTATAAAATGTTTCAAAACGTCATCAGGAGTCCCGACACAACCTAAAAATAGAATAAAATGCATCGTTTACGAAAAAAAATGTTGCTAAAATTTCGTAAGGCGGGACCCTTACAAAAAATTCAAAAAAACGGACTTGCTTCAGCAGCACATTTCTGCTGCTGTAGTTGTATAAAATGTCTCAAAATGTCATCAGGAGTCCCGACACAACCTAAAAATAGAAGAAAATGTATCGTTTACGAAAAAAAAATTTTGCTCAAATTTCGTAAGGCGGGACCCTTACAAAAAATTCAAAAAAACGGACTTGCTTCAGCAGCACATTTCTGCTGCTGTAGTTGTATAAAATGTCTCAAAATGTCATCAGGTGTCCCGACACAACGTAAAAATAGAAAAAAATGCATAGTTTACGGAAAACATTTTTTGCTAAAATTTCGTAAGGCGGGACCCTAACAAAAAACTCAAAAAAACGGACTTGCTTCAGCAGCACATTTCTGATGCTGTAGTTGTATAAAATGTTTCAAAACGTCATCAGGTGTCCCGACACAACCTAAAAATAGAATAAAATGCATCGTTTACGAAAAAAAATTTTGCTCAAATTTCGTAAGGCGGGACCCTTACAAAAAATTCAAAAAAACGGACTTGCTTCAGCAGCACATTTCTGGTGCTGTAGTTGTATAAAATGTTTCAAAACGTCATCAGGAGTCCTGACACAACCTAAAAATAGAATAAAATGCATCGTTTACGAAAAAAAATTTTGCTAAAATTTTGTAAGGCGGGACCCTTACAAAAAATTCAAAAAAACAGACTTGCTTCAGCAGCACATTTCTGGTGCTGTAGTTGTATAAAATGTTTCAAAACGTCATCAGGAGTCCCGACACAACCTAAAAATAGAAGAAAATGCATCGTTTACGAAAAAAAAAATTTGCTAAAATTTCGTAAGGCGGGACCCTTACAAAAAATTCAAAGAAACGGACTTGCTTCAGCAGCACATTTCTGGTGCTGTAGTTGTATAAAATGTTTCAAAACGTCATCAGGTGTCCCGACACAACCTAAAAATAGAATAAAATGCATCGTTTACGAAAAAAAATTTTGCTAAAATTTCGTAAGGCGGGACCCTTACAAAAAATTCAAAAAAACGGACTTGCTTCAGCAGCACATTTCTGGTGCTGTAGTTGTTTAAAATGTTTCAAAACGTCATCAGGAGTCCCGACACAACCTAAAAATAGAATAAAATGCATCGTTTACGAAAAAAAATTTTGCTAAAATTTTGTAAGGCGGGACCCTTACAAAAAATTCAAAAAAACGGACTTGCTTCAGCAGCACATTTCTGCTGCTGTAGTTGTATAAAATGTTTCAAAACGTCATCAGGTGTCCCGACACAACCTTAAAATAGAATAAAATGCATCGTTTACGAAAAAAAAATTTTGCTAAAATTTCGTAAGGCGGGACCCTTACAAAAATTTCAAAAAAACGGACTTGCTTCAGCAGCACATTTCTGGTGCTGTAGTTGTATAAAATGTCTCAAAACGTCATCAGGTGTCCCGACACAACCTAAAAATAGAAGAAAATGCATCGTTTAAGAAAAAAAAATTTGCTAAAATTTCGTAAGGCGGGACCCTTACAAAAAATTCAAAAAAACGGACATGCTTCAGCAGCACATTTCTGCTGCTGTAGTTGTATAAAATGTCTCAAAACGTCATCAGGTGTCCCGACACAACCTAAAAATAGAAGAAAATGCATCGTTTACGAAAAAAAAATTTTGCTAAAATTTCGTAAGGCGGGACCCTTACAAAGAATTCAAAAAAACGGACTTGCTTCAGCAGCACATTTCTGATGCTGTAGTTGTATAAAATGTCTCAAAATGTCATCAGGAGTCCCGACACAACCTAAAAATAGAAGAAAATGCATCGTTTACGAAAAAAATGTTTTGCTAAAATTTCGTAAGGCGGGACCCTTACAAAAAATTCAAAAAAACGGACTTGCTTCAGCAGCACATTTCTGATGCTGTAGTTGTATAAAATGTTTCAAAACGTCATCAGGTGTCCCGACACAACCTAAAAATAGAATAAAATGCATCGTTTACGAAAAAAAATTTTGCTAAAATTTCGTAAGGCGGGAGACCCTTACAAAAAATTCAAAAAAACAGACTTGCTTCAGCAGCACATTTCTGCTGCTGTAGTTGTATAAAATGTTTCAAAACGTCATCAGGTGTCCCGACACAACCTAAAAATAGAATAAAATGCATCGTTTACGAAAACATTTTTTTGCTAAAATTTCGTAAGGCGGGACCCTTACAAAAAATTCAAAAAAACGGACTTGCTTCAGCAGCACATTTCTGCTGCTGTAGTTGTATAAAATGTCTCAAAACGTCATCAGGAGTCCCGACACAACCTAAAAATAGAATAAAATGCATCGTTTACGAAAAAAAAAATTTGCTAAAATTTCGTAAGGCGGGACCCTTACAAAAAATTCAAAAAACCGGACTTGCTTTAGCAGCACATTTCTGATGCTGTAGTTGTATAAAATGTTTCAAAACGTCATCAGGAGTCCCGACACAACCTAAAAATAGAAGAAAATGCATCGTTTACGAAAAAAAAATTTGCTAAAATTTCGTAAGGCGGGACCCTTACAAAAAATTCAAAAAAACGGACTTGCTTCAGCAGCACATTTCTGGTGCTGTAGTTGTATAAAATGTCTCAAAACATAATCAGGTGTCCCGACACAACCTAAAAATAGAAAAAAATGCATAGTTTATGGAAAACATTTTTTGCTAAAATTTCGTAAGGCGGGACCCTTACAAAAAATTCAAAAAAACGGACTTGCTTCAGCAGCACATTTCTGCTGCTGTAGTTGTATAAAATGTTTCAAAACGTCATCAGGAGTCCCGACACAACCTAAAAATAGAATAAAATGCATCGTTTACGAAAAAAAATGTTGCTAAAATTTCGAAAGGCGGGACCCTCACAAAAAATTCAAAAAAACGGACTTGCTTCAGCAGGACATTTCTTGTGCTGTAGTTGTATAAAATGTCTCAAAATGTCATCAGGAGTCCCGACACAACCTAAAAAAAAAAGAAAATGCATCGTTTACGAAAAAAAAAATTTGCTAAAATTTCGTAAGGCGGGACCCTTACAAAAAATTCAAAAAAACGGACTTGCTTCAGCAGCACATTTCTGATGCTGTAGTTGTATAAAATGTTTCAAAACGTCATCAGGAGTCCCGACACAACCTAAAAATAGAATAAAATGCATCATTTACGAAAAAAAAATGTTGCTAAAATTTCGAAAGGCGGGACCCTTACAAAAAATTCAAAAAAACAGACTTGCTTCAGCAGCACATTTCTTGTGCTGTAGTTGTATAAAATGTCTCAAAATGTCATCAGGAGTCCCGACACAACCTAAAAATAGAAGAAAATGCATCGTTTACGAAAAAAAAATTTTGCTAAAATTTCGTAAGGCGGGACCCTTACAAAAAATTCAAAAAAACAGACTTGCTTCAGCAGCACATTTCTGCTGCTGTAGTTGTATAAAATGTTTCAAAACGTCATCAGGTGTCCCGACACAACCTAAAAATAGAAGAAAATGCATCGTTTACGAAAAAAAAAATTTGCTAAAATTTCGTAAGGCTCCCTTACAAAAAATTCAAAAAAACGGACTTGCTTCAGCAGCACATTTCTGATGCTGTAGTTGTATAAAATGTTTCAAAATGTCATCAGGTGTCCTGACACAACCTAAAAATAGAATAAAATGCATCGTTTACGAAAAAAAATTTTGCTAAAATTTCGTGAGGCTCCCTTACAAAAAATTCAAAAAAACGGACTTGCTTCAGCAGCACATTTCTGGTGCTGTATTTGTATAAAATGTCTCAAAACGTCATCAGGTGTCCCGACACAACCTAAAAATAGAAAAAAATGCATAGTTTACGGAAAACATTTTTTGCTAAAATTTCGTAAGGCGGGACCCTTACAAAAAATTCAAAAAAACGGACTTGCTTCAGCAGCACATTTCTGGTGATGTAGTTGTATGAAATGTCTCAAAACGTCATCAGGTGTCCCGACACAACCTAAAAATAGAAGAAAATGCATCGTTTACAAAAAAAAGAGTTTGCTAAAATTTCGTAAGGCGGGACCCTTACAAAAAATTCAAAAAAACGGACTTGCTTCAGCAGCACATTTCTGATGCTGTAGTTGTATAAAATGTCTCAAAATGTCATCAGGAGTCCCGACACAACCTAAAAATAGAAGAAAATGCATCGTTTACGAAAAAAAATTTTGCTAAAATTTCGTAAGGCGGGACCCTTACAAAAAATTCAAAAAAACGGACTTGCTTCAGCAGCACATTTCTGATGCTGTAGTTGTATAAAATGTTTCAAAACGTCATCAGGAGTCCCGACACAACCTAAAAATAGAATAAAATGCATCGTTTACGAAAAAAAATTTTGCTAAAATTTCGTAAGGCGGGACCCTTACAAAAAATTCAAAAAAACGGACTTGCTTCAGCAGCACATTTCTGCTGCTGTAGTTGTATAAAATGTTTCAAAACGTCATCAGGTGTCCCGACACAACCTAAAAATAGAATAAAATGCATCGTTTACGAAAAAAATTTTTGCTAAAATTTCGTAAGGCGGGACCCTTACAAAAAATTCAAAAAAACGGACTTGCTTCAGCAGCACATTTCTGCTGCTGTAGTTGTATAAAATGTTTCAAAACGTCATCAGGTGTCCCGACACAACCTAAAAATAGAATAAAATGCATCGTTTACGAAAAAAATTTTTGCTAAAATTTCGTAAGGCGGGACCCTTACAAAAAATTCAAAAAAACGGACTTGCTTCAGCAGCACATTTCTGCTGCTGTAGTTGTATAAAATGTCTCAAAACGTCATCAGGAGTCCCGACACAACCTAAAAATAGAATAAAATGCATCGTTTACGAAAAAAAAAATTTGCTAAAATTTCGTAAGGCGGGACCCTTACAAAAAATTCAAAAAAACGGACTTGCTTTAGCAGCACATTTCTGATGCTGTAGTTGTATAAAATGTTTCAAAACGTCATCAGGAGTCCCGACACAACCTAAAAATAGAAGAAAATGCATCGTTTACGAAAAAAAAAATTTGCTAAAATTTCGTAAGGCGGGACCCTTACAAAAAATTCAAAAAAATGGACTTGCTTCAGCAGCACATTTCTGATGCTGTAGTTGTATAAAATGTTTCAAAACGTCATCAGGAGTCCCGACACAACCTAAAAATAGAAGAAAATGCATCGTTTACGAAAAAAAAATTTTGCTAAAATTTCGTAAGGCGGGACCCTTACAAAAAATTCAAAAAAACGGACTTGCTTCAGCAGCACATTTCTGCTGCTGTAGTTGTATAAAATGTCTCAAAACGTCATCAGGTGTCCCGACACAACCTAAAAATAGAAAAAAATGCATAGTTTACGGAAAACATTTTTTGCTAAAATTTCGTAAGGCGGGACCCTTACAAAAAATTCAAAAAAACGGACTTGCTTCAGCAGGACATTTCTTGTGCTGTAGTTGTATAAAATGTCTCAAAATGTCATCAGGAGTCCCGACACAACCTAAAAATAGAAGAAAATGCATCGTTTACGAAAAAAAAAATTTGCTAAAATTTCGTAAGGCGGGACCCTTACAAAAAATTCAAAAAAACGGACTTGCTTCAGCAGCACATTTCTGGTGCTGTAGTTGTATAAAATGTCTCAAAACATAATCAGGTGTCCCGACACAACCTAAAAATAGAAAAAAATGCATAGTTTATGGAAAACATTTTTTGCTAAAATTTCGTAAGGCGGGACCCTTACAAAAAATTCAAAAAAACGGACTTGCTTCAGCAGCACATTTCTGCTGCTGTAGTTGTATAAAATGTTTCAAAACGTCATCAGGAGTCCCGACACAACCTAAAAATAGAATAAAATGCATCGTTTACGAAAAAAAATGTTGCTAAAATTTCGAAAGGCGGGACCCTCACAAAAAATTCAAAAAAACGGACTTGCTTCAGCAGGACATTTCTTGTGCTGTAGTTGTATAAAATGTCTCAAAATGTCATCAGGAGTCCCGACACAACCTAAAAATAGAAGAAAATGCATCGTTTACGAAAAAAAAAATTTGCTAAAATTTCGTAAGACGGGACCCTTACAAAAAATTCAAAAAAACGGACTTGCTTCAGCAGCACATTTCTGATGCTGTAGTTGTATAAAATGTTTCAAAACGTCATCAGGAGCCCCGACACAACCTAAAAATAGAAGAAAATGCATCGTTTACGAAAAAAAAAATTTGCTAAAATTTCGTAAGGCTCCCTTACAAAAAATTCAAAAAAACGGACTTGCTTCAGCAGCACATTTCTGATGCTGTAGTTGTATAAAATGTTTCAAAATGTCATCAGGTGTCCTGACACAACCTAAAAATAGAATAAAATGCATCGTTTACGAAAAAAAATTTTGCTAAAATTTCGTAAGGCTCCCTTACAAAAAATTCAAAAAAACGGACTTGCTTCAGCAGCACATTTCTGGTGCTGTATTTGTATAAAATGTCTCAAAACGTCATCAGGTGTCCCGACACAACCTAAAAATAGAATAAAATGCATCGTTTACGAAAAAAAAATTTTGCTAAAATTTCGAAAGGCGGACTCTTACAAAAAATTCAAAAAAACGGACTTGCTTCAGCAGCACATTTCTTGTGCTGTAGTTGTATAAAATGTCTCAAAACGTCATCAGGTGTCCCGACACAACCTAAAAATAGAAAAAAATGCATAGTTTACGGAAAACATTTTTTGCTAAAATTTCGTAAGGCGGGACCCTAACAAAAAACTCAAAAAAACGGACTTGCTTCAGCAGCACATTTCTGATGCTGTAGTTGTATAAAATGTTTCAAAACGTCATCAGGAGTCCCGACACAACCTAAAAATAGAATAAAATGCATCGTTTACGAAGAAAATGTTTTGCTAAAATTTCGTAAGGCGGGACCCTCAGAAAAAATTCAAAAAAACGGACTTGCTTCAGCAGCACATTTCTGCTGCTGTAGTTGTATAAAATGTCTCAAAACGTCATCAGGTGTCCCGACACAACCTAAAAATAGAAGAAAATGCATCGTTTACGGAAAAAAAAATTTGCTAAAATTTCGTAAGGCGGGAGGGACCCTTACAAAAAATTCAAAAAAACGACTTGCTTCAGCAGCACATTTCTGCTGCTGTAGTTGTATAAAATGTCTCAAAATGTCATCAGGTGTCCTGACACAACCTAAAAATAGAAGAAAATGCATCGTTTACGAAAAAAAAATTTTGCTAAAATTTCGTAAGGCGGGACCCTTACAAAAAATTCAAAAAAACGGACTTGCTTCAGCAGCACATTTCTGCTAATGTAGTTGTATAAAATGTCTCAAAACGTCATCAGGTGTCCCGACACAACCTAAAAATAGAAGAAAATGCATCGTTTACGAAAAAAAAATTTTGCTAAAATTTCGTAAGGCGGGACCCTCACAAAAAATTCAAAAAAACGGACTTGCTTCAGCAGCACATTTCTGCTGCTGTAGTTGTATAAAATGTTTCAAAACGTCATCAGGAATCCCGACACAACCTAAAAATAGAATAAAATGCATCGTTTACGAAAAAAACTTTTGCTAAAATTTCCTAAGGCGGGACCCTTACAAAAAAATTCAAAAAAACGGACTTGCTTCAGCAGCACATTTCTGCTGCTGTAGTTGTATAAAATGTCTCAAAACGTCATCAGGTGTCCCGACACAACCTAAAAATAGAAGAAAATGCATAAATTACGGAAAAAAATGTTTGCTAAAATTTCGTAAGGCGGGACCCTTACAAAAAATTCAAAAAAACGGACTTGCTTCAGCAGCACATTTCTGCTGCTGTAGTTGTATAAAATGTCTCAAAACGTCATCAGGTGTCCCGACACAACCTAAAAATAGAAGAAAATGCATCGTTTACGGAAAAAAAAATTTGCTAAAATTTCGTAAGGCGGGACCCTTACAAAAAATTCAAAAAAACGGACTTGCTTCAGCAGCACATTTCTGCTAATGTAGTTGTATAAAATGTCTCAAAACGTCATCAGGTGTCCCGACACAACCTAAAAATAGAAGAAAATGCATCGTTTACGGAAAAAAAAATTTGCTAAAATTTCGTAAGGCGGGACCCTCACAAAAAATTCAAAAAAACGGACTTGCTTCAGCAGCACATTTCTGCTGCTGTAGTTGTATAAAATGTCTCAAAATGTCATCAGGTGTCCCGACACAACCTAAAAATAGAAGAAAATGCATCGTTTACGAAAAAAAAATTTTGCTAAAATTTTGTAAGGCGGGACCCTTACAAAAAATTCAAAAAAACGGACTTGCTTCAGCAGCACATTTCTGCTAATGTAGTTGTATAAAATGTCTCAAAACGTCATCAGGTGTCCCGACACAACCTAAAAATAGAAGAAAATGCATTGTTTACGAAAAAAAAATTTTGCTAAAATTTCGTAAGGCGGGACCCTTACAAAAAATTCAAAAAAACGGACTTGCTTCAGCAGCACATTTCTGCTGCTGTAGTTGTATAAAATGTCTCAAAACATAATCAGGTGTCCCGACACAACCTAAAAATAGAAGAAAATGCATAATTTACGGAAAACCTTTTTTGCTATAATTTCATAAGGCGGGACCCTTACAAAAAATTCAAAAAAACGGACTTGCTTCAGCAGCACATTTCTGCTGCTGTAGTTGTATAAAATGTCTCAAAACGTCATCAGGTGTCCCGACACAACCTAAAAATAGAAGAAAATGCATAAATTACGGAAAAAAATGTTTCCTAAAATTTTGTAAGGCGGGACCCTTACAAAAAATTCCAAAAAACGGACTTGCTTCAGCAGCACATTTCTTCTGCTGTAGTTGTATAAAATGTCTCAAAACGTCATCAGGTGTCCCGACACAACCTAAAAATAGAAGAAAATGCATAGTTTACGGAAAAAATATTTTGCTAAAAATTTGTAAGGCGGGACCCTTACAAAAAATTCAAAAAAACGGACTTGCTTCAGCAGCACATTTCTGGTGCTGTAGTTGTATAAAATGTTTCAAAACGTCATCAGGAGTCCCGACACAACCTTAAAATAGAATAAAATGCATCGTTTACGAAAAAAAATTTTTGCTAAAATTTCGTAAGGCGGGACCCTTACAAAAATTTCAAAAAAACGGACTTGCTTCAGCAGCACATTTCTGGTGCTGTAGTTGTATAAAATGTCTCAAAACGTCATCAGGTGTCCCGACACAACCTAAAAATAGAAGAAAATGCATAGTTTACGGAAAAAATTTTTTGCTAAAATTTCGTAAGACGGGACCTTTAAAAAATTCTAAAAAACGGACTTGCTTCAGCAGCACATTTCTGCTGCTGTAGTTGTATAAAATGTCTCAAAACATAATCAGGTGTCCCGACACAACCTAAAAATAGAAGAAAATGCATAAATTACGGAAAAAAATGTTTCCTAAAATTTCGTAAGGCGGGACCCTTACAAAAAATTCAAAAAAACGGACTTCCTTCAGCAGCACATTTCTGGTGCTCTAGTTGTATAAAATGTCTCAAAACGTCATCAGGTGTCCCGACACAACCTAAAAATAGAAGAAAATGCATAGTTTACGGAAAAAAATGTTTGCTAAAATTTCGTAAGGCGGGACCCTTACAAAAAATTCAAAAAAACGGACTTGCTTCAGCAGCACATTTCTGCTGCTGTAGTTGTATAAAATGTCTCAAAACATATTCAGGTGTCCCGACACAACCTAAAAATAGAAGAAAATGCATAAATTACGGAAAAAAATGTTTCCTAAAATTTCGTAAGGCGGGACCCTTACAAAAAATTCAAAAAAACGGACTTGCTTCAGCAGCACATTTCTGGTGCTCTAGTTGTATAAAATGTCTCAAAACGTCATCAGGTATCCCGACACAACCTAAAAATAGAAGAAAATGCATAGTTTACGGAAAAAAATGTTTGCTAAAATTTCGTAAGGCGGGACCCTTACAAAAAATTCAAAAAAACGGACTTGCTTCAGCAGCACATTTCTGCTGCTGTATTTGTATAAAATGTCTCAAAACGTCATCAGGTGTCCCGACACAACCTAAAAATAGAAGAAAATGCTTCGTTTACGAAAAAACAATTTTGCTAAAATTTCGTAAGGCGGGACCCTTACAAAAAATTCAAAAAAACGGACTTGCTTCAGCAGCACATTTCTGCTGCTGTAGTTGTATAAAATGTCTCAAAACGTCATCAGAAGTCCCGACACAACCTAAAAATAGAAAAAAATGCATAGTTTACGGAAAACATTTTTTGCTAAAATTTCGTAAGGCGGGACCCTAACACAAAATTCAAAAAAACGGACTTGCTTCAGCAGCACATTTCTGATGCTGTAGTTGTATAAAATGTTTCAAAACGTCATCAGGAGTCCCGACACAACCTAAAAATAGAATAAAATGCATCGTTTACGAAAACAATTTTTGCTAAAATTTCGTAAGGCGGGACCCTTACAAAAAATTCAAAAAAACGGACTTGCTTCAGCAGCACATTTCTGGTGCTGTAGTTGTATAAAATGTTTCAAAACGTCATCAGGAGTCCCGACACAACCTTAAAATAGAATAAAATGCATCGTTTACGAAAAAAAATTTTTGCTAAAATTTCGTAAGGCGGGACCCTTACAAAAATTTCAAAAAAACGGACTTGCTTCAGCAGCACATTTCTGGTGCTGTAGTTGTATAAAATGTCTCAAAACGTCATCAGGTGTCCCGACACAACCTAAAAATAGAAAAAAATGCATAGTTTACGGAAACATTTTTTGCTAAAATTTCGTAAGGCGGGACCTTTACAAAAAATTCAAAAAAACGGACTTGCTTCAGCAGCACATTTCTGATGCTGTAGTTGTATAAAATGTTTCAAAACGTCATCAGGAGTCCCGACACAACCTAAAAATAGAATAAAATGCATCGTTTACGAAAAAAAATGTTGCTAAAATTTCGTAAGGCGGGACCCTTACAAAAAATTCAAAAAAACGGACTTGCTTCAGCAGCACATTTCTGCTGCTGTAGTTGTATAAAATGTCTCAAAATGTCATCAGGAGTCCCGACACAACCTAAAAATAGAAGAAAATGTATCGTTTACGAAAAAAAAAATTTGCTCAAATTTCGTAAGGCGGGACCCTTACAAAAAATTCAAAAAAACGGACTTGCTTCAGCAGCACATTTCTGCTGCTGTAGTTGTATAAAATGTCTCAAAATGTCATCAGGTGTCCCGACACAACGTAAAAATAGAAAAAAATGCATAGTTTACGGAAAACATTTTTTGCTAAAATTTCGTAAGGCGGGACCCTAACAAAAAACTCAAAAAAACGGACTTGCTTCAGCAGCACATTTCTGATGCTGTAGTTGTATAAAATGTTTCAAAACGTCATCAGGAGTCCCGACACAACCTAAAAATAGAATAAAATGCATCGTTTACGAAGAAAATGTTTTGCTAAAATTTCGTAAGGCGGGACCCTTACAAAAAATTCAAAAAAACGGACTTGCTTCAGCAGCACATTTCTGGTGCTGTAGTTGTATAAAATGTTTCAAACTGTCATCAGGTGTCCCGACACAACCTAAAAATAGAATAAAATGCATCGTTTACGAAAAAAAATTTTGCTCAAATTTCGTAAGGCGGGACCCTTACAAAAAATTCAAAAAAACAGACTTGCTTCAGCAGCACATTTCTGGTGCTGTAGTTGTATAAAATGTTTCAAAACGTCATCAGGAGTCCTGACACAACCTAAAAATAGAATAAAATGCATCGTTTACGAAAAAAAATTTTGCTAAAATTTTGTAAGGCGGGACCCTTACAAAAAATTCAAAAAAACAGACTTGCTTCAGCAGCACATTTCTGGTGCTGTAGTTGTATAAAATGTTTCAAAACGTCATCAGGAGTCCCGACACAACCTAAAAATAGAAGAAAATGCATCGTTTACGAAAAAAAAAATTTGCTAAAATTTCGTAAGGCGGGACCCTTACAAAAAATTCAAAGAAACGGACTTGCTTCAGCAGCACATTTCTGGTGCTGTAGTTGTATAAAATGTTTCAAAACGTCATCAGGTGTCCCGACACAACCTAAAAATAGAATAAAATGCATCGTTTACGAAAAAAAATTTTGCTAAAATTTCGTAAGGCGGGACCCTTACAAAAAATTCAAAAAAACGGACTTGCTTCAGCAGCACATTTCTGGTGCTGTAGTTGTTTAAAATGTTTCAAAACGTCATCAGGAGTCCCGACACAACCTAAAAATAGAATAAAATGCATCGTTTACGAAAAAAAATTTTGCTAAAATTTTGTAAGGCGGGACCCTTACAAAAAATTCAAAAAAACGGACTTGCTTCAGCAGCACATTTCTGCTGCTGTAGTTGTATAAAATGTCTCAAAACGTCATCAGGTGTCCCGACACAACCTAAAAATAGAAGAAAATGCATCGTTTACGAAAAAAAAATTTTGCTAAAATTTCGTAAGGCGGGACCCTTACAAAGAATTCAAAAAAACGGACTTGCTTCAGCAGCACATTTCTGATGCTGTAGTTGTATAAAATGTCTCAAAATGTCATCAGGAGTCCCGACACAACCTAAAAATAGAAGAAAATGCATCGTTTACGAAAAAAATGTTTTGCTAAAATTTCGTAAGGCGGGACCCTTACAAAAAATTCAAAAAAACGGACTTGCTTCAGCAGCACATTTCTGATGCTGTAGTTGTATAAAATGTTTCAAAACGTCATCAGGTGTCCCGACACAACCTAAAAATAGAATAAAATGCATCGTTTACGAAAAAAAATTTTGCTAAAATTTCGTAAGGCGGGAGACCCTTACAAAAAATTCAAAAAAACAGACTTGCTTCAGCAGCACATTTCTGCTGCTGTAGTTGTATAAAATGTTTCAAAACGTCATCAGGTGTCCCGACACAACCTAAAAATAGAATAAAATGCATCGTTTACGAAAACATTTTTTTGCTAAAATTTCGTAAGGCGGGACCCTTACAAAAAATTCAAAAAAACGGACTTGCTTCAGCAGCACATTTCTGCTGCTGTAGTTGTATAAAATGTCTCAAAACGTCATCAGGAGTCCCGACACAACCTAAAAATAGAATAAAATGCATCGTTTACGAAAAAAAAAATTTGCTAAAATTTCGTAAGGCGGGACCCTTACAAAAAATTCAAAAAACCGGACTTGCTTTAGCAGCACATTTCTGATGCTGTAGTTGTATAAAATGTTTCAAAACGTCATCAGGAGTCCCGACACAACCTAAAAATAGAAGAAAATGCATCGTTTACGAAAAAAAAATTTGCTAAAATTTCGTAAGGCGGGACCCTTACAAAAAATTCAAAAAAACGGACTTGCTTCAGCAGCACATTTCTGGTGCTGTAGTTGTATAAAATGTCTCAAAACATAATCAGGTGTCCCGACACAACCTAAAAATAGAAAAAAATGCATAGTTTATGGAAAACATTTTTTGCTAAAATTTCGTAAGGCGGGACCCTTACAAAAAATTCAAAAAAACGGACTTGCTTCAGCAGCACATTTCTGCTGCTGTAGTTGTATAAAATGTTTCAAAACGTCATCAGGAGTCCCGACACAACCTAAAAATAGAATAAAATGCATCGTTTACGAAAAAAAATGTTGCTAAAATTTCGAAAGGCGGGACCCTCACAAAAAATTCAAAAAAACGGACTTGCTTCAGCAGGACATTTCTTGTGCTGTAGTTGTATAAAATGTCTCAAAATGTCATCAGGAGTCCCGACACAACCTAAAAATAGAATAAAATGCATCGTTTACGAAAAAAAAATTTGCTAAAATTTCGTAAGACGGGACCCTTACAAAAAATTCAAAAAAACGGACTTGCTTCAGCAGCACATTTCTTGTGCTGTAGTTGTATAAAATGTCTCAAAACGTCATCAGGTGTCCCGACACAACCTAAAAATAGAAGAAAATGCATCGTTTACGAAAAAAAAATTTTGCTAAAATTTCGTAAGGCGGGACCCTTACAAAAAATTCAAAAAAACAGACTTGCTTCAGCAGCACATTTCTGCTGCTGTAGTTGTATAAAATGTTTCAAAACGTCATCAGGAGTCCCGACACAACCTAAAAATAGAATAAAATGCATCGTTTACGAAAAAAAAATTTTGCTAAAATTTCGAAAGGCGGACTCTTACAAAAAATTCAAAAAAACGGACTTGCTTCAGCAGCACATTTCTTGTGCTGTAGTTGTATAAAATGTCTCAAAACGTCATCAGGTGTCCCGACACAACCTAAAAATAGAATAAAATGCATCGTTTACGAAAAAAAAATTTTGCTAAAATTTCGAAAGGCGGACTCTTACAAAAAATTCAAAAAAACGGACTTGCTTCAGCAGCACATTTCTTGTGCTGTAGTTGTATAAAATGTCTCAAAACGTCATCAGGTGTCCCGACACAACCTAAAAATAGAAAAAAATGCATAGTTTACGGAAAACATTTTTTGCTAAAATTTCGTAAGGCGGGACCCTAACAAAAAACTCAAAAAAACGGACTTGCTTCAGCAGCACATTTCTGATGCTGTAGTTGTATAAAATGTTTCAAAACGTCATCAGGAGTCCCGACACAACCTAAAAATAGAATAAAATGCATCGTTTACGAAGAAAATGTTTTGCTAAAATTTCGTAAGGCGGGACCCTCAGAAAAAATTCAAAAAAACGGACTTGCTTCAGCAGCACATTTCTGCTGCTGTAGTTGTATAAAATGTCTCAAAATGTCATCAGGTGTCCCGACACAACCTAAAAATAGAAGAAAATGCATCGTTTACGGAAAAAAAAATTTGCTAAAATTTCGTAAGGCGGGAGGGACCCTTACAAAAAATTCAAAAAAACGGACTTGCTTCAGCAGCACATTTCTGCTGCTGTAGTTGTATAAAATGTCTCAAAATGTCATCAGGTGTCCCGACACAACCTAAAAATAGAAGAAAATGCATCGTTTACGAAAAAAACATTTTGCTAAAATTTCGTAAGGCGGGACCCTTACAAAAAATTCAAAAAAACGGACTTGCTTCAGCAGCACATTTCTGCTAATGTAGTTGTATAAAATGTCTCAAAACGTCATCAGGTGTCCCGACACAACCTAAAAATAGAAGAAAATGCATCGTTTACGAAAAAAAAATTTTGCTAAAATTTCGTAAGGCGGGACCCTCACAAAAAATTCAAAAAAACGGACTTGCTTCAGCAGCACATTTCTGCTGCTGTAGTTGTATAAAATGTTTCAAAACGTCATCAGGAATCCCGACACAACCTAAAAATAGAATAAAATGCATCGTTTACGAAAAAAACTTTTGCTAAAATTTCCTAAGGCGGGACCCTTACAAAAAAATTCAAAAAAACGGACTTGCTTCAGCAGCACATTTCTGCTGCTGTAGTTGTATAAAATGTCTCAAAACGTCATCAGGTGTCCCGACACAACCTAAAAATAGAAGAAAATGCATAAATTACGGAAAAAAATGTTTGCTAAAATTTCGTAAGGCGGGACCCTTACAAAAAATTCAAAAAAACGGACTTGCTTCAGCAGCACATTTCTGCTGCTGTAGTTGTATAAAATGTCTCAAAACGTCATCAGGTGTCCCGACACAACCTAAAAATAGAAGAAAATGCATCGTTTACGGAAAAAAAAATTTGCTAAAATTTCGTAAGGCGGGACCCTTACAAAAAATTCAAAAAAACGGACTTGCTTCAGCAGCACATTTCTGGTGCTGTAGTTGTATAAAATGTCTCAAAATGTCATCAGGTGTCCCGACACAACCTAAAAATAGAAGAAAATGCATCGTTTACGAAAAAAAAATTTTGCTAAAATTTCGTAAGGCGGGACCCTTACAAAAAATTCAAAAAAACGGACTTGCTTCAGCAGCACATTTCTGCTAATGTAGTTGTATAAAATGTCTCAAAACGTCATCAGGTGTCCCGACACAACCTAAAAATAGAAGAAAATGCATTGTTTACGAAAAAAAAATTTTGCTAAAATTTCGTAAGGCGGGACCCTTACAAAAAATTCAAAAAAACGGACTTGCTTCAGCAGCACATTTCTGCTGCTGTAGTTGTATAAAATGTCTCAAAATGTCATCAGGTGTCCCGACACAACCTAAAAATAGAAGAAAATGCATCGTTTACGAAAAAAAAATTTTGCTAAATTTTCGTAAGGCGGGACCCTTACAAAAAATTCAAAAAAACGGACTTGCTTCAGCAGCACATTTCTGCTGCTGTAGTTGTATAAAATGTCTCAAAACGTCATCAGGTGTCCCGACAAAACCTAAAAATAGAAGAAAATGCATAATTTACGGAAAACATTTTTTGCTATAATTTCATAAGGCGGGACCCTTACAAAAAATTCAAAAAAACGGACTTGCTTCAGCAGCACATTTCTGCTGCTGTAGTTGTATAAAATGTCTCAAAACGTCATCAGGTGTCCCGACACAACCTAAAAATAGAAGAAAATGCATAAATTACGGAAAAAAATGTTTCCTAAAATTTTGTAAGGCGGGACCCTTACAAAAAATTCCAAAAAACGGACTTGCTTCAGCAGCACATTTCTTCTGCTGTAGTTGTATAAAATGTCTCAAAACGTCATCAGGTGTCCCGACACAACCTAAAAATAGAAGAAAATGCATAGTTTACGGAAAAAATATTTTGCTAAAAATTTGTAAGGCGGGACCCTTACAAAAAATTCAAAAATACGGACTTGCTTCAGCAGCACATTTCTGGTGCTGTAGTTGTATAAAATGTTTCAAAACGTCATCAGGAGTCCCGACACAACCTTAAAATAGAATAAAATGCATCGTTTACGAAAAAAAATGTTTGCTAAAATTTCGTAAGGCGGGACCCTTACAAAAATTTCAAAAAAACGGACTTGCTTCAGCAGCACATTTCTGGTGCTGTAGTTGTATAAAATGTCTCAAAACGTCATCAGGTGTCCCGACACAACCTAAAAATAGAAGAAAATGCATAGTTTACGGAAAAAAATTTTTGCTAAAATTTCGTAAGACGGGACCTTTAAAAAATTCAAAAAAACGGACTTGCTTCAGCAGCACATTTCTGCTGCTGTAGTTGTATAAAATGTCTCAAAACATAATCAGGTGTCCCGACACAACCTAAAAATAGAAGAAAATGCATAAATTACGGAAAAAAATGTTTCCTAAAATTTCGTAAGGCGGGACCCTTACAAAAAATTCAAAAAAACGGACTTCCTTCAGCAGCACATTTCTGGTGCTCTAGTTGTATAAAATGTCTCAAAACGTCATCAGGTATCCCGACACAACCTAAAAATAGAAGAAAATGCATAGTTTACGGAAAAAAATGTTTGCTAAAATTTCGTAAGGCGGGACCCTTACAAAAAATTCAAAAAAACGGACTTGCTTCAGCAGCACATTTCTGCTGCTGTAGTTGTATAAAATGTCTCAAAACATAATCAGGTGTCCCGACACAACCTAAAAATAGAAGAAAATGCATAAATTACGGAAAAAAATGTTTCCTAAAATTTCGTAAGGCGGGACCCTTACAAAAAATTCAAAAAAACGGACTTGCTTCAGCAGCACATTTCTGGTGCTCTAGTTGTATAAAATGTCTCAAAACGTCATCAGGTATCCCGACACAACCTAAAAATAGAAGAAAATGCATAGTTTACGGAAAAAAATGTTTGCTAAAATTTCGTAAGGCGGGACCCTTACAAAAAATTCAAAAAAACGGACTTGCTTCAGCAGCACATTTCTGCTGCTGTATTTGTATAAAATGTCTCAAAACGTCATCAGGTGTCCCGACACAACCTAAAAATAGAAGAAAATGCTTCGTTTACGAAAAAACAATTTTGCTAAAATTTCGTAAGGCGGGACCCTTACAAAAAATTCAAAAAAACGGACTTGCTTCAGCAGCACATTTCTGCTGCTGTAGTTGTATAAAATGTCTCAAAACGTCATCAGAAGTCCCGACACAACCTAAAAATAGAAAAAAATGCATAGTTTACGGAAAACATTTTTTGCTAAAATTTCGTAAGGCGGGACCCTAACACAAAATTCAAAAAAACGGACTTGCTTCAGCAGCACATTTCTGATGCTGTAGTTGTATAAAATGTTTCAAAACGTCATCAGGAGTCCCGACACAACCTAAAAATAGAATAAAATGCATCGTTTACGAAAACAATTTTTGCTAAAATTTCGTAAGGCGGGACCCTTACAAAAAATTCAAAAAAACGGACTTGCTTCAGCAGCACATTTCTGGTGCTGTAGTTGTATAAAATGTTTCAAAACGTCATCAGGAGTCCCGACACAACCTTAAAATAGAATAAAATGCATCGTTTACGAAAAAAAATTTTTGCTAAAATTTCGTAAGGCGGGACCCTTACAAAAAATTCAAAAAAACGGACTTGCTTCAGCAGCACATTTCTGCTGCTGTAGTTGTATAAAATGTCTCAAAATGTCATCAGGTGTCCCGACACAACGTAAAAATAGAAAAAAATGCATAGTTTACGGAAAACATTTTTTGCTAAAATTTCGTAAGGCGGGACCCTAACAAAAAACTCAAAAAAACGGACTTGCTTCAGCAGCACATTTCTGATGCTGTAGTTGTATAAAATGTTTCAAAACGTCATCAGGAGTCCCGACACAACCTAAAAATAGAATAAAATGCATCGTTTACGAAGAAAATGTTTTGCTAAAATTTCGTAAGGCGGGACCCTTACAAAAAATTCAAAAAAACAGACTTGCTTCAGCAGCACATTTCTGGTGCTGTAGTTGTATAAAATGTTTCAAAACGTCATCAGGAGTCCCGACACAACCTAAAAATAGAAGAAAATGCATCGTTTACGAAAAAAAAAATTTGCTAAAATTTCGTAAGGCGGGACCCTTACAAAAAATTCAAAGAAACGGACTTGCTTCAGCAGCACATTTCTGGTGCTGTAGTTGTATAAAATGTTTCAAAACGTCATCAGGTGTCCCGACACAACCTAAAAATAGAATAAAATGCATCGTTTACGAAAAAAAATTTTGCTAAAATTTCGTAAGGCGGGACCCTTACAAAAAATTCAAAAAAACGGACTTGCTTCAGCAGCACATTTCTGGTGCTGTAGTTGTTTAAAATGTTTCAAAACGTCATCAGGAGTCCCGACACAACCTAAAAATAGAATAAAATGCATCGTTTACGAAAAAAAATTTTGCTAAAATTTTGTAAGGCGGGACCCTTACAAAAAATTCAAAAAAACGGACTTGCTTCAGCAGCACATTTCTGCTGCTGTAGTTGTATAAAATGTCTCAAAACGTCATCAGGTGTCCCGACACAACCTAAAAATAGAAGAAAATGCATCGTTTACGAAAAAAAAATTTTGCTAAAATTTCGTAAGGCGGGACCCTTACAAAGAATTCAAAAAAACGGACTTGCTTCAGCAGAACATTTCTGATGCTGTAGTTGTATAAAATGTCTCAAAATGTCATCAGGAGTCCCGACACAACCTAAAAATAGAAGAAAATGCATCGTTTACGAAAAAAATGTTTTGCTAAAATTTCGTAAGGCGGGACCCTTACAAAAAATTCAAAAAAACGGACTTGCTTCAGCAGCACATTTCTGATGCTGTAGTTGTATAAAATGTTTCAAAACGTCATCAGGTGTCCCGACACAACCTAAAAATAGAATAAAATGCATCGTTTACGAAAAAAAATTTTGCTAAAATTTCGTAAGGCGGGAGACCCTTACAAAAAATTCAAAAAAACAGACTTGCTTCAGCAGCACATTTCTGCTGCTGTAGTTGTATAAAATGTTTCAAAACGTCATCAGGTGTCCCGACACAACCTAAAAATAGAATAAAATGCATCGTTTACGAAAACATTTTTTTGCTAAAATTTCGTAAGGCGGGACCCTTACAAAAAATTCAAAAAAACGGACTTGCTTCAGCAGCACATTTCTGCTGCTGTAGTTGTATAAAATGTCTCAAAACGTCATCAGGAGTCCCGACACAACCTAAAAATAGAATAAAATGCATCGTTTACGAAAAAAAAATTTGCTAAAATTTCGTAAGGCGGGACCCTTACAAAAAATTCAAAAAAACGGACTTGCTTCAGCAGCACATTTCTGGTGCTGTAGTTGTATAAAATGTCTCAAAACATAATCAGGTGTCCCGACACAACCTAAAAATAGAAAAAAATGCATAGTTTATGGAAAACATTTTTTGCTAAAATTTCGTAAGGCGGGACCCTTACAAAAAATTCAAAAAAACGGACTTGCTTCAGCAGCACATTTCTGCTGCTGTAGTTGTATAAAATGTTTCAAAACGTCATCAGGAGTCCCGACACAACCTAAAAATAGAATAAAATGCATCGTTTACGAAAAAAAATGTTGCTAAAATTTCGAAAGGCGGGACCCTCACAAAAAATTCAAAAAAACGGACTTGCTTCAGCAGGACATTTCTTGTGCTGTAGTTGTATAAAATGTCTCAAAATGTCATCAGGAGTCCCGACACAACCTAAAAAAAAAGAAAATGCATCGTTTACGAAAAAAAAAATTTGCTAAAATTTCGTAAGGCGGGACCCTTACAAAAAATTCAAAAAAACGGACTTGCTTCAGCAGCACATTTCTGATGCTGTAGTTGTATAAAATGTTTCAAAACGTCATCAGGAGTCCCGACACAACCTAAAAATAGAATAAAATGCATCGTTTACGAAAAAAAAATGTTGTTAAAATTTCGAAAGGCGGGACCCTTACAAAAAATTCAAAAAAACAGTCTTGCTTCAGCAGCACATTTCTTGTGCTGTAGTTGTATAAAATGTCTCAAAATGTCATCAGGAGTCCCGACACAACCTAAAAATAGAAGAAAATGCATCGTTTACGAAAAAAAAATTTTGCTAAAATTTCGTAAGGCGGGACCCTTACAAAAAATTCAAAAAAACAGACTTGCTTCAGCAGCACATTTCTGCTGCTGTAGTTGTATAAAATGTTTCAAAACGTCATCAGGAGTCCCGACACAACCTAAAAATAGAAGAAAATGCATCGTTTACGAAAAAAAAAATTTGCTAAAATTTCGTAAGGCTCCCTTACAAAAAATTCAAAAAAACGGACTTGCTTCAGCAGCACATTTCTGATGCTGTAGTTGTATAAAATGTTTCAAAATGTCATCAGGTGTCCTGACACAACCTAAAAATAGAATAAAATGCATCGTTTACGAAAAAAAATTTTGCTAAAATTTCGTGAGGCTCCCTTACAAAAAATTCAAAAAAACGGACTTGCTTCAGCAGCACATTTCTGGTGCTGTATTTGTATAAAATGTCTCAAAACGTCATCAGGTGTCCCGACACAACCTAAAAATAGAAAAAAATGCATAGTTTACGGAAAACATTTTTTGCTAAAATTTCGTAAGGCGGGACCCTTACAAAAAATTCAAAAAAACGGACTTGCTTCAGCAGCACATTTCTGGTGATGTAGTTGTATGAAATGTCTCAAAACGTCATCAGGTGTCCCGACACAACCTAAAAATAGAAGAAAATGCATCGTTTACAAAAAAAAGAGTTTGCTAAAATTTCGTAAGGCGGGACCCTTACAAAAAATTCAAAAAAACGGACTTGCTTCAGCAGCACATTTCTGATGCTGTAGTTGTATAAAATGTTTCAAAACGTCATCAGGAGTCCCGACACAACCTAAAAATAGAATAAAATGCATCGTTTACGAAAAAAAAATGTTGCTAAAATTTCGAAAGGCGGGACCCTTACAAAAAATTCAAAAAAACGGACTTGCTTCAGCAGCACATTTCTGCTGCTGTAGTTGTATAAAATGTCTCAAAATGTCATCAGGAGTCCCGACACAACCTAAAAATAGAAGAAAATGCATCGTTTACGAAAAAAAATTTTGCTAAAATTTCGTAAGGCGGGACCCTTACAAAAAATTCAAAAAAACGGACTTGCTTCAGCAGCACATTTCTGATGCTGTAGTTGTATAAAATGTTTCAAAACGTCATCAGGAGTCCCGACACAACCTAAAAATAGAATAAAATGCATCGTTTACGAAAAAAATTTTTGCTAAAATTTCGTAAGGCGGGACCCTTACAAAAAATTCAAAAAAACGGACTTGCTTCAGCAGCACATTTCTGCTGCTGTAGTTGTATAAAATGTTTCAAAACGTCATCAGGTGTCCCGACACAACCTAAAAATAGAATAAAATGCATCGTTTACGGAAAAAATTTTTGCTAAAATTTCGTAAGGCGGGACCCTTACAAAAAATTCAAAAAAACGGACTTGCTTCAGCAGCACATTTCTGCTGCTGTAGTTGTATAAAATGTTTCAAAACGTCATCAGGTGTCCCGACACAACCTAAAAATAGAATAAAATGCATCGTTTACGAAAAAATTTTTTGCTAAAATTTCGTAAGGTGGGACCCTTACAAAAAATTCAAAAAAACGGACTTGCTTCAGCAGCACATTTCTGCTGCTGTAGTTGTATAAAATGTCTCAAAACGTCATCAGGAGTCCCGACACAACCTAAAAATAGAAGAAAATGCATCGTTTACGAAAAAAAAAATTTGCTAAAATTTCGTAAGCGGGACCCTTACAAAAAATTCAAAAAAACGGACTTGCTTTAGCAGCACATTTCTGATGCTGTAGTTGTATAAAATGTTTCAAAACGTCATCAGGAGTCCCGACACAACCTAAAAATAGAAGAAAATGCATCGTTTACGAAAAAAAAAATTTGCTAAAATTTCGTAAGGCGGGACCCTTACAAAAAATTCAAAAAAATGGACTTGCTTCAGCAGCACATTTCTGATGCTGTAGTTGTATAAAATGTTTCAAAACGTCATCAGGAGTCCCGACACAACCTAAAAATAGAAGAATATGCATCGTTTACGAAAAAAAAATTTTGCTAAAATTTCGTAAGGCGGGACCCTTACAAAAAATTCAAAAAAACGGACTTGCTTCAGCAGCACATTTCTGCTGCTGTAGTTGTATAAAATGTTTCAAAACGTCATCAGGAGTCCCGACACAACCTAAAAATAGAAGAAAATGCATCGTTTACGAAAAAAATGTTTTGCTAAAATTTCGTAAGGCGGGACCCTTACAAAAAATTCAAAAAAACGGACTTGCTTCAGCAGCACATTTCTGGTGCTGTAGTTGTATAAAATGTCTCAAAACATAATCAGGTGTCCCGACACAACCTAAAAATAGAAAAAAATGCATAGTTTATGGAAAACATTTTTTGCTAAAATTTCGTAAGGCGGGACCCTTACAAAAAATTCAAAAAAACGGACTTGCTTCAGCAGCACATTTCTGCTGCTGTAGTTGTATAAAATGTTTCAAAACGTCATCAGGAGTCCCGACACAACCTAAAAATAGAATAAAATGCATCGTTTACGAAAAAAAATGTTGCTAAAATTTCGAAAGGCGGGACCCTCACAAAAAATTCAAAAAAACGGACTTGCTTCAGCAGGACATTTCTTGTGCTGTAGTTGTATAAAATGTCTCAAAATGTCATCAGGAGTCCCGACACAACCTAAAAATAGAAGAAAATGCATCGTTTACGAAAAAAAAAATTTGCTAAAATTTCGTAAGGCGGGACCCTTACAAAGAATTCAAAAAAACGGACTTGCTTCAGCAGCACATTTCTGATGCTGTAGTTGTATAAAATGTTTCAAAACGTCATCAGGAGCCCCGACACAACCTAAAAATAGAATAAAATGCATCGTTTACGAAAAAAAAATGTTGCTAAAATTTCGAAAGGCGGGACCCTTACAAAAAATTCAAAAAAACAGACTTGCTTCAGCAGCACATTTCTGCTGCTGTAGTTGTATAAAATGTCTCAAAATGTCATCAGGTGTCCCGACACAACCTAAAAATAGAAGAAAATGCATCGTTTACGAAAAAAAAAATTTGCTAAAATTTCGTAAGGCTCCCTTACAAAAAATTCAAAAAAACGGACTTGCTTCAGCAGCACATTTCTGATGCTGTAGTTGTATAAAATGTTTCAAAATGTCATCAGGTGTCCTGACACAACCTAAAAATAGAATAAAATGCATCGTTTACGAAAAAAAATTTTGCTAAAATTTCGTAAGGCTCCCTTACAAAAAATTCAAAAAAACGGACTTGCTTCAGCAGCACATTTCTTGTGCTGTAGTTGTATAAAATGTCTCAAAACGTCATCAGGTGTCCCGACACAACCTAAAAATAGAAAAAAATGCATAGTTTACGGAAAACATTTTTTGCTAAAATTTCGTAAGGCGGGACCCTAACAAAAAACTCAAAAAAACGGACTTGCTTCAGCAGCACATTTCTGATGCTGTAGTTGTATAAAATGTTTCAAAACGTCATCAGGAGTCCCGACACAACCTAAAAATAGAATAAAATGCATCGTTTACGAAGAAAATGTTTTGCTAAAATTTCGTAAGGCGGGACCCTCAGAAAAAATTCAAAAAAACGGACTTGCTTCAGCAGCACATTTCTGCTGCTGTAGTTGTATAAAATGTCTCAAAATGTCATCAGGTGTCCCGACACAACCTAAAAATAGAAGAAAATGCATCGTTTACGAAAAAAAAAATTTGCTAAAATTTCGTAAGGCGGGACCCTCAGAAAAAATTCAAAAAAACGGACTTGCTTCAGCAGCACATTTCTGCTGCTGTAGTTGTATAAAATGTCTCAAAACGTCATCAGGTGTCCCGACACAACCTAAAAATAGAAGAAAATGCATCGTTTGCGGGAAAAAAAATTTGCTAAAATTTCGTAAGGCGGGAGGGACCCTTACAAAAAATTCAAAAAAACGGACTTGCTTCAGCAGCACATTTCTGCTGCTGTAGTTGTATAAAATGTCTCAAAATGTCATCAGGTGTCCCGACACAACCTAAAAATAGAAGAAAATGCATCGTTTACGAAAAAAAATTTTTGCTAAAATTTCGTAAGGCGGGACCCTTACAAAAAATTCAAAAAAACGGACTTGCTTCAGCAGCACATTTCTGCTAATGTAGTTGTATAAAATGTCTCAAAACGTCATCAGGTGTCCCGACACAACCTAAAAATAGAAGAAAATGCATCGTTTACGAAAAAAAAATTTTGCTAAAATTTCGTAAGGCGGGACCCTCACAAAAAATTCAAAAAAACGGACTTGCTTCAGCAGCACATTTCTGCTGCTGTAGTTGTATAAAATGTTTCAAAACGTCATCAGGAATCCCGACACAACCTAAAAATAGAATAAAATGCATCGTTTACGAAAAAAACTTTTGCTAAAATTTCCTAAGGCGGGACCCTTACAAAAAAATTCAAAAAAACGGACTTGCTTCAGCAGCACATTTCTGCTGCTGTAGTTGTATAAAATGTCTCAAAACGTCATCAGGTGTCCCGACACAACCTAAAAATAGAAGAAAATGCATAAATTACGGAAAAAAATGTTTGCTAAAATTTCGTAAGGCGGGACCCTTACAAAAAATTCAAAAAAACGGACTTGCTTCAGCAGCACATTTCTGCTGCTGTAGTTGTATAAAATGTCTCAAAACGTCATCAGGTGTCCCGACACAACCTAAAAATAGAAGAAAATGCATCGTTTACGGAAAAAAAAATTTGCTAAAATTTCGTAAGGCGGGACCCTTACAAAAAATTCAAAAAAACGGACTTGCTTCAGCAGCACATTTCTGGTGCTGTAGTTGTATAAAATGTCTCAAAATGTCATCAGGTGTCCCGACACAACCTAAAAATAGAAGAAAATGCATCGTTTACGAAAAAAAAATTTTGCTAAAATTTCGTAAGGCGGGACCCTTACAAAAAATTCAAAAAAACGGACTTGCTTCAGCAGCACATTTCTGCTAATGTAGTTGTATAAAATGTCTCAAAACGTCATCAGGTGTCCCGACACAACCTAAAAATAGAAGAAAATGCATTGTTTACGAAAAAAAAATTTTGCTAAAATTTCGTAAGGCGGGACCCTTACAAAAAATTCAAAAAAACGGACTTGCTTCAGCAGCACATTTCTGCTGCTGTAGTTGTATAAAATGTCTCAAAACGTCATCAGGTGTCCCGACAAAACCTAAAAATAGAAGAAAATGCATAATTTACGGAAAACATTTTTTGCTATAATTTCATAAGGCGGGACCCTTACAAAAAATTCAAAAAAACGGACTTGCTTCAGCAGCACATTTCTGCTGCTGTAGTTGTATAAAATGTCTCAAAACGTCATCAGGTGTCCCGACACAACCTAAAAATAGAAGAAAATGCATAAATTACGGAAAAAAATGTTTCCTAAAATTTTGTAAGGCGGGACCCTTACAAAAAATTCCAAAAAACGGACTTGCTTCAGCAGCACATTTCTTCTGCTGTAGTTGTATAAAATGTCTCAAAACGTCATCAGGTGTCCCGACACAACCTAAAAATAGAAGAAAATGCATAGTTTACGGAAAAAATATTTTGCTAAAAATTTGTAAGGCGGGACCCTTACAAAAAATTCAAAAATACGGACTTGCTTCAGCAGCACATTTCTGGTGCTGTAGTTGTATAAAATGTTTCAAAACGTCATCAGGAGTCCCGACACAACCTTAAAATAGAATAAAATGCATCGTTTACGAAAAAAAATGTTTGCTAAAATTTCGTAAGGCGGGACCCTTACAAAAATTTCAAAAAAACGGACTTGCTTCAGCAGCACATTTCTGGTGCTGTAGTTGTATAAAATGTCTCAAAACGTCATCAGGTGTCCCGACACAACCTAAAAATAGAAGAAAATGCATAGTTTACGGAAAAAAATTTTTGCTAAAATTTCGTAAGACGGGACCTTTAAAAAATTCAAAAAAACGGACTTGCTTCAGCAGCACATTTCTGCTGCTGTAGTTGTATAAAATGTCTCAAAACATAATCAGGTGTCCCGACACAACCTAAAAATAGAAGAAAATGCATAAATTACGGAAAAAAATGTTTCCTAAAATTTCGTAAGGCGGGACCCTTACAAAAAATTCAAAAAAACGGACTTCCTTCAGCAGCACATTTCTGGTGCTCTAGTTGTATAAAATGTCTCAAAACGTCATCAGGTATCCCGACACAACCTAAAAATAGAAGAAAATGCATAGTTTACGGAAAAAAATGTTTGCTAAAATTTCGTAAGGCGGGACCCTTACAAAAAATTCAAAAAAACGGACTTGCTTCAGCAGCACATTTCTGCTGCTGTAGTTGTATAAAATGTCTCAAAACATAATCAGGTGTCCCGACACAACCTAAAAATAGAAGAAAATGCATAAATTACGGAAAAAAATGTTTCCTAAAATTTCGTAAGGCGGGACCCTTACAAAAAATTCAAAAAAACGGACTTGCTTCAGCAGCACATTTCTGGTGCTCTAGTTGTATAAAATGTCTCAAAACGTCATCAGGTATCCCGACACAACCTAAAAATAGAAGAAAATGCATAGTTTACGGAAAAAAATGTTTGCTAAAATTTCGTAAGGCGGGACCCTTACAAAAAATTCAAAAAAACGGACTTGCTTCAGCAGCACATTTCTGCTGCTGTATTTGTATAAAATGTCTCAAAACGTCATCAGGTGTCCCGACACAACCTAAAAATAGAAGAAAATGCTTCGTTTACGAAAAAACAATTTTGCTAAAATTTCGTAAGGCGGGACCCTTACAAAAAATTCAAAAAAACGGACTTGCTTCAGCAGCACATTTCTGCTGCTGTAGTTGTATAAAATGTCTCAAAACGTCATCAGAAGTCCCGACACAACCTAAAAATAGAAAAAAATGCATAGTTTACGGAAAACATTTTTTGCTAAAATTTCGTAAGGCGGGACCCTAACACAAAATTCAAAAAAACGGACTTGCTTCAGCAGCACATTTCTGATGCTGTAGTTGTATAAAATGTTTCAAAACGTCATCAGGAGTCCCGACACAACCTAAAAATAGAATAAAATGCATCGTTTACGAAAACAATTTTTGCTAAAATTTCGTAAGGCGGGACCCTTACAAAAAATTCAAAAAAACGGACTTGCTTCAGCAGCACATTTCTGGTGCTGTAGTTGTATAAAATGTTTCAAAACGTCATCAGGAGTCCCGACACAACCTTAAAATAGAATAAAATGCATCGTTTACGAAAAAAAATTTTTGCTAAAATTTCGTAAGGCGGGACCCTTACAAAACATTCAAAAAAACGGACTTGCTTCAGCAGCACATTTCTGCTGCTGTAGTTGTATAAAATGTCTCAAAATGTCATCAGGTGTCCCGACACAACGTAAAAATAGAAAAAAATGCATAGTTTACGGAAAACATTTTTTGCTAAAATTTCGTAAGGCGGGACCCTAACAAAAAACTCAAAAAAACGGACTTGCTTCAGCAGCACATTTCTGATGCTGTAGTTGTATAAAATGTTTCAAAACGTCATCAGGAGTCCCGACACAACCTAAAAATAGAATAAAATGCATCGTTTACGAAGAAAATGTTTTGCTAAAATTTCGTAAGGCGGGACCCTTACAAAAAATTCAAAAAAACAGACTTGCTTCAGCAGCACATTTCTGGTGCTGTAGTTGTATAAAATGTTTCAAAACGTCATCAGGAGTCCCGACACAACCTAAAAATAGAAGAAAATGCATCGTTTACGAAAAAAAAAATTTGCTAAAATTTCGTAAGGCGGGACCCTTACAAAAAATTCAAAGAAACGGACTTGCTTCAGCAGCACATTTCTGGTGCTGTAGTTGTATAAAATGTTTCAAAACGTCATCAGGTGTCCCGACACAACCTAAAAATAGAATAAAATGCATCGTTTACGAAAAAAAATTTTGCTAAAATTTCGTAAGGCGGGACCCTTACAAAAAATTCAAAAAAACGGACTTGCTTCAGCAGCACATTTCTGGTGCTGTAGTTGTTTCAAATGTTTCAAAACGTCATCAGGAGTCCCGACACAACCTAAAAATAGAATAAAATGCATCGTTTACGAAAAAAAATTTTGCTAAAATTTTGTAAGGCGGGACCCTTACAAAAAATTCAAAAAAACGGACTTGCTTCAGCAGCACATTTCTGCTGCTGTAGTTGTATAAAATGTCTCAAAACGTCATCAGGTGTCCCGACACAACCTAAAAATAGAAGAAAATGCATCGTTTACGAAAAAAAAATTTTGCTAAAATTTCGTAAGGCGGGACCCTTACAAAGAATTCAAAAAAACGGACTTGCTTCAGCAGAACATTTCTGATGCTGTAGTTGTATAAAATGTCTCAAAATGTCATCAGGAGTCCCGACACAACCTAAAAATAGAAGAAAATGCATCGTTTACGAAAAAAATGTTTTGCTAAAATTTCGTAAGGCGGGACCCTTACAAAAAATTCAAAAAAACGGACTTGCTTCAGCAGCACATTTCTGATGCTGTAGTTGTATAAAATGTTTCAAAACGTCATCAGGTGTCCCGACACAACCTAAAAATAGAATAAAATGCATCGTTTACGAAAAAAAATTTTGCTAAAATTTCGTAAGGCGGGAGACCCTTACAAAAAATTCAAAAAAACAGACTTGCTTCAGCAGCACATTTCTGCTGCTGTAGTTGTATAAAATGTTTCAAAACGTCATCAGGTGTCCCGACACAACCTAAAAATAGAATAAAATGCATCGTTTACGAAAACATTTTTTTGCTAAAATTTCGTAAGGCGGGACCCTTACAAAAAATTCAAAAAAACGGACTTGCTTCAGCAGCACATTTCTGCTGCTGTAGTTGTATAAAATGTCTCAAAACGTCATCAGGAGTCCCGACACAACCTAAAAATAGAATAAAATGCATCGTTTACGAAAAAAAAATTTGCTAAAATTTCGTAAGGCGGGACCCTTACAAAAAATTCAAAAAAACGGACTTGCTTCAGCAGCACATTTCTGGTGCTGTAGTTGTATAAAATGTCTCAAAACATAATCAGGTGTCCCGACACAACCTAAAAATAGAAAAAAATGCATAGTTTATGGAAAACATTTTTTGCTAAAATTTCGTAAGGCGGGACCCTTACAAAAAATTCAAAAAAACGGACTTGCTTCAGCAGCACATTTCTGCTGCTGTAGTTGTATAAAATGTTTCAAAACGTCATCAGGAGTCCCGACACAACCTAAAAATAGAATAAAATGCATCGTTTACGAAAAAAAATGTTGCTAAAATTTCGAAAGGCGGGACCCTCACAAAAAATTCAAAAAAACGGACTTGCTTCAGCAGGACATTTCTTGTGCTGTAGTTGTATAAAATGTCTCAAAATGTCATCAGGAGTCCCGACACAACCTAAAAAAAAAGAAAATGCATCGTTTACGAAAAAAAAAATTTGCTAAAATTTCGTAAGGCGGGACCCTTACAAAAAATTCAAAAAAACGGACTTGCTTCAGCAGCACATTTCTGATGCTGTAGTTGTATAAAATGTTTCAAAACGTCATCAGGAGTCCCGACACAACCTAAAAATAGAATAAAATGCATCGTTTACGAAAAAAAAATGTTGTTAAAATTTCGAAAGGCGGGACCCTTACAAAAAATTCAAAAAAACAGACTTGCTTCAGCAGCACATTTCTTGTGCTGTAGTTGTATAAAATGTCTCAAAATGTCATCAGGAGTCCCGACACAACCTAAAAATAGAAGAAAATGCATCGTTTACGAAAAAAAAATTTTGCTAAAATTTCGTAAGGCGGGACCCTTACAAAAAATTCAAAAAAACAGACTTGCTTCAGCAGCACATTTCTGCTGCTGTAGTTGTATAAAATGTTTCAAAACGTCATCAGGAGTCCCGACACAACCTAAAAATAGAAGAAAATGCATCGTTTACGAAAAAAAAAATTTGCTAAAATTTCGTAAGGCTCCCTTACAAAAAATTCAAAAAAACGGACTTGCTTCAGCAGCACATTTCTGATGCTGTAGTTGTATAAAATGTTTCAAAATGTCATCAGGTGTCCTGACACAACCTAAAAATAGAATAAAATGCATCGTTTACGAAAAAAAATTTTGCTAAAATTTCGTGAGGCTCCCTTACAAAAAATTCAAAAAAACGGACTTGCTTCAGCAGCACATTTCTGGTGCTGTATTTGTATAAAATGTCTCAAAACGTCATCAGGTGTCCCGACACAACCTAAAAATAGAAAAAAATGCATAGTTTACGGAAAACATTTTTTGCTAAAATTTCGTAAGGCGGGACCCTTACAAAAAATTCAAAAAAACGGACTTGCTTCAGCAGCACATTTCTGGTGATGTAGTTGTATGAAATGTCTCAAAACGTCATCAGGTGTCCCGACACAACCTAAAAATAGAAGAAAATGCATCGTTTACAAAAAAAAGAGTTTGCTAAAATTTCGTAAGGCGGGACCCTTACAAAAAATTCAAAAAAACGGACTTGCTTCAGCAGCACATTTCTGATGCTGTAGTTGTATAAAATGTTTCAAAACGTCATCAGGAGTCCCGACACAACCTAAAAATAGAATAAAATGCATCGTTTACGAAAAAAAAATGTTGCTAAAATTTCGAAAGGCGGGACCCTTACAAAAAATTCAAAAAAACGGACTTGCTTCAGCAGCACATTTCTGCTGCTGTAGTTGTATAAAATGTCTCAAAATGTCATCAGGAGTCCCGACACAACCTAAAAATAGAAGAAAATGCATCGTTTACGAAAAAAAATTTTGCTAAAATTTCGTAAGGCGGGACCCTTACAAAAAATTCAAAAAAACGGACTTGCTTCAGCAGCACATTTCTGATGCTGTAGTTGTATAAAATGTTTCAAAACGTCATCAGGAGTCCCGACACAACCTAAAAATAGAATAAAATGCATCGTTTACGAAAAAAATTTTTGCTAAAATTTCGTAAGGCGGGACCCTTACAAAAAATTCAAAAAAACGGACTTGCTTCAGCAGCACATTTCTGCTGCTGTAGTTGTATAAAATGTTTCAAAACGTCATCAGGTGTCCCGACACAACCTAAAAATAGAATAAAATGCATCGTTTACGGAAAAAATTTTTGCTAAAATTTCGTAAGGCGGGACCCTTACAAAAAATTCAAAAAAACGGACTTGCTTCAGCAGCACATTTCTGCTGCTGTAGTTGTATAAAATGTTTCAAAACGTCATCAGGTGTCCCGACACAACCTAAAAATAGAATAAAATGCATCGTTTACGAAAAAATTTTTTGCTAAAATTTCGTAAGGTGGGACCCTTACAAAAAATTCAAAAAAACGGACTTGCTTCAGCAGCACATTTCTGCTGCTGTAGTTGTATAAAATGTCTCAAAACGTCATCAGGAGTCCCGACACAACCTAAAAATAGAAGAAAATGCATCGTTTACGAAAAAAAAAATTTGCTAAAATTTCGTAAGCGGGACCCTTACAAAAAATTCAAAAAAACGGACTTGCTTTAGCAGCACATTTCTGATGCTGTAGTTGTATAAAATGTTTCAAAACGTCATCAGGAGTCCCGACACAACCTAAAAATAGAAGAAAATGCATCGTTTACGAAAAAAAAAATTTGCTAAAATTTCGTAAGGCGGGACCCTTACAAAAAATTCAAAAAAATGGACTTGCTTCAGCAGCACATTTCTGATGCTGTAGTTGTATAAAATGTTTCAAAACGTCATCAGGAGTCCCGACACAACCTAAAAATAGAAGAATATGCATCGTTTACGAAAAAAAAATTTTGCTAAAATTTCGTAAGGCGGGACCCTTACAAAAAATTCAAAAAAACGGACTTGCTTCAGCAGCACATTTCTGCTGCTGTAGTTGTATAAAATGTTTCAAAACGTCATCAGGAGTCCCGACACAACCTAAAAATAGAAGAAAATGCATCGTTTACGAAAAAAATGTTTTGCTAAAATTTCGTAAGGCGGGACCCTTACAAAAAATTCAAAAAAACGGACTTGCTTCAGCAGCACATTTCTGGTGCTGTAGTTGTATAAAATGTCTCAAAACATAATCAGGTGTCCCGACACAACCTAAAAATAGAAAAAAATGCATAGTTTATGGAAAACATTTTTTGCTAAAATTTCGTAAGGCGGGACCCTTACAAAAAATTCAAAAAAACGGACTTGCTTCAGCAGCACATTTCTGCTGCTGTAGTTGTATAAAATGTTTCAAAACGTCATCAGGAGTCCCGACACAACCTAAAAATAGAATAAAATGCATCGTTTACGAAAAAAAATGTTGCTAAAATTTCGAAAGGCGGGACCCTCACAAAAAATTCAAAAAAACGGACTTGCTTCAGCAGGACATTTCTTGTGCTGTAGTTGTATAAAATGTCTCAAAATGTCATCAGGAGTCCCGACACAACCTAAAAATAGAAGAAAATGCATCGTTTACGAAAAAAAAAATTTGCTAAAATTTCGTAAGGCGGGACCCTTACAAAGAATTCAAAAAAACGGACTTGCTTCAGCAGCACATTTCTGATGCTGTAGTTGTATAAAATGTTTCAAAACGTCATCAGGAGCCCCGACACAACCTAAAAATAGAATAAAATGCATCGTTTACGAAAAAAAAATGTTGCTAAAATTTCGAAAGGCGGGACCCTTACAAAAAATTCAAAAAAACAGACTTGCTTCAGCAGCACATTTCTGCTGCTGTAGTTGTATAAAATGTCTCAAAATGTCATCAGGTGTCCCGACACAACCTAAAAATAGAAGAAAATGCATCGTTTACGAAAAAAAAAATTTGCTAAAATTTCGTAAGGCTCCCTTACAAAAAATTCAAAAAAACGGACTTGCTTCAGCAGCACATTTCTGATGCTGTAGTTGTATAAAATGTTTCAAAATGTCATCAGGTGTCCTGACACAACCTAAAAATAGAATAAAATGCATCGTTTACGAAAAAAAATTTTGCTAAAATTTCGTAAGGCTCCCTTACAAAAAATTCAAAAAAACGGACTTGCTTCAGCAGCACATTTCTTGTGCTGTAGTTGTATAAAATGTCTCAAAACGTCATCAGGTGTCCCGACACAACCTAAAAATAGAAAAAAATGCATAGTTTACGGAAAACATTTTTTGCTAAAATTTCGTAAGGCGGGACCCTAACAAAAAACTCAAAAAAACGGACTTGCTTCAGCAGCACATTTCTGATGCTGTAGTTGTATAAAATGTTTCAAAACGTCATCAGGAGTCCCGACACAACCTAAAAATAGAATAAAATGCATCGTTTACGAAGAAAATGTTTTGCTAAAATTTCGTAAGGCGGGACCCTCAGAAAAAATTCAAAAAAACGGACTTGCTTCAGCAGCACATTTCTGCTGCTGTAGTTGTATAAAATGTCTCAAAATGTCATCAGGTGTCCCGACACAACCTAAAAATAGAAGAAAATGCATCGTTTACGGAAAAAAAAATTTGCTAAAATTTCGTAAGGCGGGACCCTCAGAAAAAATTCAAAAAAACGGACTTGCTTCAGCAGCACATTTCTGCTGCTGTAGTTGTATAAAATGTCTCAAAACGTCATCAGGTGTCCCGACACAACCTAAAAATAGAAGAAAATGCATCGTTTGCGGGAAAAAAAATTTGCTAAAATTTCGTAAGGCGGGAGGGACCCTTACAAAAAATTCAAAAAAACGGACTTGCTTCAGCAGCACATTTCTGCTGCTGTAGTTGTATAAAATGTCTCAAAATGTCATCAGGTGTCCCGACACAACCTAAAAATAGAAGAAAATGCATCGTTTACGAAAAAAAATTTTTGCTAAAATTTCGTAAGGCGGGACCCTTACAAAAAATTCAAAAAAACGGACTTGCTTCAGCAGCACATTTCTGCTAATGTAGTTGTATAAAATGTCTCAAAACGTCATCAGGTGTCCCGACACAACCTAAAAATAGAAGAAAATGCATCGTTTACGAAAAAAAAATTTTGCTAAAATTTCGTAAGGCGGGACCCTCACAAAAAATTCAAAAAAACGGACTTGCTTCAGCAGCACATTTCTGCTGCTGTAGTTGTATAAAATGTTTCAAAACGTCATCAGGAATCCCGACACAACCTAAAAATAGAATAAAATGCATCGTTTACGAAAAAAACTTTTGCTAAAATTTCCTAAGGCGGGACCCTTACAAAAAAATTCAAAAAAACGGACTTGCTTCAGCAGCACATTTCTGCTGCTGTAGTTGTATAAAATGTCTCAAAACGTCATCAGGTGTCCCGACACAACCTAAAAATAGAAGAAAATGCATAAATTACGGAAAAAAATGTTTGCTAAAATTTCGTAAGGCGGGACCCTTACAAAAAATTCAAAAAAACGGACTTGCTTCAGCAGCACATTTCTGCTGCTGTAGTTGTATAAAATGTCTCAAAACGTCATCAGGTGTCCCGACACAACCTAAAAATAGAAGAAAATGCATCGTTTACGGAAAAAAAAATTTGCTAAAATTTCGTAAGGCGGGACCCTTACAAAAAATTCAAAAAAACGGACTTGCTTCAGCAGCACATTTCTGCTAATGTAGTTGTATAAAATGTCTCAAAACGTCATCAGGTGTCCCGACACAACCTAAAAATAGAAGAAAATGCATCGTTTACGGAAAAAAAATTTTGCTAAAATTTCGTAAGGCGGGACCCTCACAAAAAATTCAAAAAAACGGACTTGCTTCAGCAGCACATTTCTGCTGCTGTAGTTGTATAAAATGTCTCAAAATGTCATCAGGTGTCCCGACACAACCTAAAAATAGAAGAAAATGCATCGTTTACGAAAAAAAAATTTTGCTAAAATTTCGTAAGGCGGGACCCTTACAAAAAATTCAAAAAAACGGACTTGCTTCAGCAGCACATTTCTGCTAATGTAGTTGTATAAAATGTCTCAAAACGTCATCAGGTGTCCCGACACAACCTAAAAATAGAAGAAAATGCATTGTTTACGAAAAAAAAATTTTGCTAAAATTTCGTAAGGCGGGACCCTTACAAAAAATTCAAAAAAACGGACTTGCTTCAGCAGCACATTTCTGCTGCTGTAGTTGTATAAAATGTCTCAAAATGTCATCAGGTGTCCCGACACAACCTAAAAATAGAAGAAAATGCATCGTTTACGAAAAAAAAATTTTGCTAAATTTTCGTAAGGCGGGACCCTTACAAAAAATTCAAAAAAACGGACTTGCTTCAGCAGCACATTTCTGCTGCTGTAGTTGTATAAAATGTCTCAAAACGTCATCAGGTGTCCCGACAAAACCTAAAAATAGAAGAAAATGCATAATTTACGGAAAACATTTTTTGCTATAATTTCATAAGGCGGGACCCTTACAAAAAATTCAAAAAAACGGACTTGCTTCAGCAGCACATTTCTGCTGCTGTAGTTGTATAAAATGTCTCAAAACGTCATCAGGTGTCCCGACACAACCTAAAAATAGAAGAAAATGCATCGTTTACGAAAAAAAAATTTTGCTAAAATTTCGTAAGGCGGGACCCTCACAAAAATTCAAAAAAACGGACTTGCTTCAGCAGAACATTTCTGCTGCTGTAGTTGTATAAAATGTCTCAAAACGTCATCAGGTGTCCCGACACAACCTAAAAATAGAAGAAAATGCATCGTTTACGGAAAAAAAAATTTGCTAAAATTTCGTAAGGCGGGACCCTTACAAAAAATTCAAAAAAACGGACTTGCTTCAGCAGCACATTTCTGCTGCTGTAGTTGTATAAAATGTCTCAAAACATAATCAGGTGTCCCGACACAACCTAAAAATAGAAGAAAATGCATAAATTACGGAAAAAAATGTTTGCTAAAATTTCGTAAGGCGGGACCCTTACCAAAAATAAAAAAAAACGGACTTGCTTCAGCAGCACATTTCTGCTGCTGTAGTTGTATAAAATGTCTCAAAACGTCATCAGGTATCCCGACACAACCTAAAAATAGAAGAAAATGCATAGTTTACGGAAAAAAAATTTTGCTAAAATTTCGTAAGGCGGGACCCTTACAAAAAATTCAAAAAAACGGACTTGCTTCAGCAGCACATTTCTGCTGCTGTAGTTGTATAAAATGTCTCAAAACATAATCAGGTGTCCCGACACAACCTAAAAATAGAAGAAAATGCATAAATTACGGAAAAAAATGTTTGCTAAAATTTTGTAAGGCGGGACCCTTACAAAAAATTCAAAAAAACGGACTTGCTTCAGCAGCACATTTCTGCTGCTGTAGTTGTATAAAATGTTTCAAAACGTCATCAGGAATCCCGACACAACCTAAAAATAGAATAAAATGCCTCGTTTAGGAAAAAAACTTTTGCTAAAATTTTGTAAGGCGGGACCCTTACAAAAAATTTAAAAAAACGGACTTGCTTCAGCAGCACATTTCTGGTGCTGTAGTTGTATAAAATGTCTCAAAATGTCATCAGGAGTCCCGACACAACCTAAAAATAGAAGAAATCTCATCGTTTACGAAAAAAAATGTTGCTAAAATTTCGTAAGGCGGGAGGGACCCTTACAAAAAATTCAAAAAAACGGACTTGCTTCAGCAGCACATTTCTGCTGCTGTAGTTGTATAAAATGTTTCAAAACGTCATCAGGAATCCCGACACAACCTAAAAATAGAATAAAATGCCTCGTTTAGGAAAAAAACTTTTGCTAAAATTTTGTAAGGCGGGACCCTTAAAAAAAATTCAAAAAAACGGACTTGCTTCAGCAGCACATTTCTGCTAATGTAGTTGTATAACATTTCTCAAAACGTCATCAAGTTTCCTGACACAACCTAAAAATAGAAGAAAATGCATCGTTTACGAAAAAAAAATTTTGCTAAAATTTCGTAAAGCGGGACCCTTACAAAAAATTCAAAAAAACGGACTTGCTTCAGCAGCACATTTCTGCTAATGTAGTTGTATAAAATGTCTCAAAACGTCATCAGGTGTCCCGACACAACCTAAAAATAGAAGAAAATGCATCGTTTACGAAAAAAAAATTTTCCTAAAATTTCGTAAGGCGGGACCCTTACAAAAAATTAAAAAAAAACGGACTTGCTTCAGCAGCACATTTCTGCTGCTGTAGTTGTAAAAAATGTCTCAAAACGTCATCAGGTGTCCCGACACAACCTAAAAATAGAAGAAAATGCATTGCTTACGAAAAAACAATTTTGCTAAAATTTCGTAAGGCGGGACCCTTACAAAAAATTCAAAAAAACGGACTTGCTTCAGCAGCACATTTCTGCTGCTGTAGTTGTATAAAATGTCTCAAAACGTCATCAGGTATCCCGACACAACCTAAAAATAGAAGAAAATGCATCGTTTACGAAAAAAAAATGTTGCTAAAATTTCGTAAGGCGGGACCCTTACAAAAAATTCAAAAAAACGGACTTGCTTCAGCAGCACATTTCTGCTGCTGTAGTTGTATAAAATGTCTCAAAACGTCATCAGGTGTCCCGACACAACCTAAAAATAGAAGAAAATGCATAAATTACGGAAAAAAATGTTTGCTAAAATTTCGTAAGGCAGGAAGGACCCTTACAAAAAATTCAAAAAAACGGACTTGCTTCAGCAGCACATTTCTGCTGCTGTAGTTGTATAAAATGTTTCAAAACGTCATCAGGAATCCCGACACAACCTAAAAATAGAATAAAATGCATCGTTTACGAAAAAAAATTTTGCTAAAATTTCGTAAGGCGGGACCCTTACAAAAAATTCAAAAAAACGGACTTGCTTCAGCAGCACATTTCTGCTGCTGTAGTTGTATAAAATGTCTCAAAACGTCATAAGGTGTCCCGACACAACCTAAAAATAGAAGAAAATGCATCGTTTACGAAAATAAAATTTTGCTAAAATTTCGTAAGGCGGGACCCTTACAAAAAATTCAAAAAAACGGACTTGCTTCAGCAGCACATCTGGTGCTGTTGTTGTATAAAATGTCTCAAAACGTCATCAGCTGTCCCGACACAACCTAAAAATAGAATAAAATGCATAGTTTACGGAAAAAAAATTTTGCTAAAATTTCGTAAGGCGGGACCCTTACAAAAAATTCAAAGAAACGGACTTGCTTCAGCAGCACATTTCTGCTGCTGTAGTTGTATAAAATGTTTCAAAACGTCATCAGGAATCCCGACACAACCTAAAAATAGAATAAAATGCCTCGTTTAGGAAAAAAACTTTTGCTAAAATTTTGTAAGGCGGGACCCTTACAAAAAATTCAAAAAAACGGACTTGCTTCAGCAGCACATTTCTGCTAATGTAGTTGTATAACATTTCTCAAAACGTCATCAGGTGTCCCGACACAACCTAAAAATAGAAGAAAATGCATCGTTTACGAAAAAAAATTTTTGTTAAAATTTCGTAAAGCGGGACCCTTACAAAAAATTCAAAAAAACGGACTTGCTTCAGCAGCACATTTCTGCTAATGTAGTTGTATAAAATGTCTCAAAACGTCATCAGGTGTCCCGACACAACCTAAAAATAGAAGAAAATGCATCGTTTACGAAAAAAAATTTTTGCTAAAATTTCGTAAGGCGGGACCCTTACAAAAAATTAAAAAAAAACGGACTTGCTTCAGCAGCACATTTCTGCTGCTGTAGTTGTAAAAAATGTCTCAAAACGTCATCAGGTGTCCCGACACAACCTAAAAATAGAAGAAAATGCATTGCTTACGAAAAAACAATTTTGCTAAAATTTCGTAAGGCGGGACCCTTACAAAAAATTCAAAAAAACGGACTTGCTTCAGCAGCACATTTCTGCTGCTGTAGTTGTATAAAATGTCTCAAAACGTCATCAGGTATCCCGACACAACCTAAAAATAGAAGAAAATGCATCGTTTACGAAAAAAAAATGTTGCTAAAATTTCGTAAGGCGGGACCCTTACAAAAAATTCAAAAAAACGGACTTGCTTCAGCAGCACATTTCTGCTGCTGTAGTTGTATAAAATGTCTCAAAACGTCATCAGGTGTCCCGACACAACCTAAAAATAGAAGAAAATGCATAAATTACGGAAAAAAATGTTTGCTAAAATTTCGTAAGGCAGGACCCTTACAAAAAATTCAAAAAAACGGACTTGCTTCAGCAGCACATTTCTGCTGCTGTAGTTGTATAAAATGTCTCAAAACGTCATCAGGTGTCCCGACACAACCTAAAAATAGAAGAAAATGCATCGTTTACGAAAATAAAATTTTGCTAAAATTTCGTAAGGCGGGACCCTTACAAAAAATTCAAAAAAACGGACTTGCTTCAGCAGCACATCTGGTGCTGTTGTTGTATAAAATGTCTCAAAACGTCATCAGCTGTCCCGACACAACCTAAAAATAGAAGAAAATGCATAGTTTACGGAAAAAAAATGTTGCTAAAATTTCGTAAGGCGGGACCCTTACAAAAAATTCAAAAAAACGGACTTGCTTCAGCAGCACATTTCTGCTGCTGTAGTTGTATGAAATGTCTCAAAACATAATCAGGTGTCCCGACACAACCTAAAAATAGAAGAAAATGCATCGCTTACGAAAAAAAAATTTTGCTAAAATTTCGTAAGGCGGGACCCTTACAAAAAATTCCAAAAAACGGACTTGCTTCAGCAGCACATTTCTGCTGCTGTAGTTGTATAAAATGTCTCAAAACGTCATCAGGTGTCCCGACACAACCTAAAAATAGAAGAAAATGCATCGTTTACGGAAAAAAGTTTTTGCTGAAATTTCGTAAGGCGGGACCCTTACAAAAAATTCAAAAAAAAGGACTTGCTTCAGCAGCACATTTCTGCTAATGTAGTTGTATAAAATTTCTCAAAACGTCATCAGGTGTCCCGACACAACCTAAAAATAGAAGAAAATGCATCGTTTACGAAAAAAAATTTTTGCTAAAATTTCGTAAGGCGGGACCCTTACAAAAAATTTTTAAAAAAGGACTTGCTTCAGCAGCACATTTCTGGTGCTGTAGTTGTATAAAATGTCTGAAAACGTCATCAGGTGTCCCGACACAACCTAAAAATAGAAGAAAATGCATCGCTTACGAAAAAAAATTTTTGCTAAAATTTCGTAAGGCGGGACCCTTACAAAAAATTCAAAAAAACGGACTTGCTTCAGCAGCACATTTCTGCTGCTGTAGTTGTAAAAAATGTCTCAAAACGTCATCAGGTGTCCCGACACAACCTAAAAATAGAAGAAAATGCATCGCTTACGAAAAAAAAAATTTGCTAAAATTTCGTAAGGCGGGACCCTTACAAAAAATTCAAAAAAACGGACTTGCTTCAGCAGCACATTTCTGGTGCTGTAGTTGTATAAAATGTCTGAAAACGTCATCAGGTATCCCGACACAACCTAAAAATAGAAGAAAATGCATCGCTTACGAAAAAAAAATTTTGCTAAAATTTCGTAAGGCGGGACCCTTACAATAAATTCAAAAAAACGGACTTGCTTCAGCAGCACATTTCTGCTGCTGTAGTTGTATAAAATGTCTCAAAACATAATCAGGTGTCCCGACACAACCTAAAAATAGAAGAAAATGCATAAATTACGGAAAAAAATGTTTGCTAAAATTTCGTAAGGCGGGACCCTTACAAAAAATTCAAAAAAACGGACTTGCTTCAGCAGCACATTTCTGCTGCTGTAGTTGTATAAAATGTCTCAAAACGTCATCAGGAGTCCCGACACAACCTAAAAATAGAAGAAAATGCATCGTTTACGAAAAAAAAATGTTGCTAAAATTTCATAAGTCGGGACCCTCACAAAAAATTCAAAAAAACGGACTTGCTTCAGCAGCACATTTCTGCTGCTGTAGTTGTATAAAATGTCTCAAAACGTCATCAGGTGTCCCGACACAACCTAAAAATAGAAGAAAATGCATCGTTTACGAAAAAAAATGTTTGCTAAAATTTCGTAAGGCGGGACCCTTACAAAAAATTCAAAAAAACGGACTTGCTTCAGCAGCACATTTCTGGTGCTGTAGTTGTATAAAATGTCTGAAAACGTCATCAGGTATCCCGACACAACCTAAAAATAGAAGAAAATGCATCGCTTACGAAAAAAAAATTTTGCTAAAATTTCGTAAGGCGGGACCCTTACAATAAATTCAAAAAAACGGACTTGCTTCAGCAGCACATTTCTGCTGCTGTAGTTGTATAAAATGTCTCAAAACATAATCAGGTGTCCCGACACAACCTAAAAATAGAAGAAAACGCATAAATTACGGAAAAAAATGTTTGCTAAAATTTCGTAAGGCGGGACCCTTACAAAAAATTCAAAAAAACGGACTTGCTTCAGCAGCACATTTCTGCTGCTGTAGTTGTATAAAATGTCTCAAAACGTCATCAGGAGTCCCGACACAACCTAAAAATAGAAGAAAATGCATCGTTTACGAAAAAAAAATGTTGCTAAAATTTCATAAGTCGGGACCCTTACAAAAAATTCAAAAAAACGGACTTGCTTCAGCAGCACATTTCTGCTGCTGTAGTTGTATAAAATGTCTCAAAACGTCATCAGGTGTCCCGACACAACCTAAAAATAGAAGAAAATGCATCGTTTACGAAAAAAAATGTTTGCTGAAATTTCGTAAGGCAGGACCTTTACAAAAAATTCAAAAAAACGGACTTGCTTCAGCAGCACATTTCTGCTGCTGTAGTTGTATAAAATGTCTCAAAACGTCATCAGGTGTCCCGACACAACCTAAAAATAGAAGAAAATGCATAGTTTACGGAAAAAAAATTTTGCTGAAATTTCGTAAGGCGGGACCCTTACAAAAAATTCAAAAAAACGGACTTGCTTCAGCAGCACATTTCTGCTAATGTAGTTGTATAAAATGTCTCAAAACGTCATCAGGTGTCCCGACACAACCTAAAAATAGAAGAAAATGCATCGTTTACGAAAAAAAATGTTTGCTAAAATTTCGTAAGGCGGGACCCTTACAAAAAATTTAAAAAAACGGACTTGCTTCAGCAGCACATTTCTGCTGCTGTAGTTGTAAAAAATGTCTCAAAACGTCATCAGGTGTCCCGACACAACCTAAAAATAGAAGAAAATGCATCGCTTACGAAAAAAAAATTTTGCTAAAATTTCGTAAGGCGGGACCCTTACAAAAAATTCAAAAAAACGGACTTGCTTCAGCAGCACATTTCTGCTGCTGTAGTTGTATAAAATGTTTCAAAACGTCATCAGGAATCCCGACACACCCTAAAAATAGAATAAAATGCCTCGTTTCCGAAAAAAAACTTTTGCTAAAATTTCGTAAGGCGGGACCCTTACAAAAAATTCAAAAAAACGGACTTGCTTCAGCAGCACATTTCTGGTGCTGTAGTTGTATAAAATGTCTCAAAATGTCATCAGGAGTCCCGACACAACCTAAAAATAGAAGAAATCTCATCGATTACGAAAAAAAATTTTTGCTAAAATTTTGTAAGGCGGGACCCTTACAAAAAATTCAAAAAAACGGACTTGCTTCAGCAGCAAATTTCTGCTACTGTAGTTGTATAAAATGTCTCAAAACATAATCAGGTGTCCCGACACAACCTAAAAATAGAAGAAAATGCATAAATTACGGAAAAAAAATTTTGCTAAAATTTTGTAAGGCGGGACCCTTACAAAAAATTGAAAAAAACGGACTTGCTTCAGCAGCGCATTTCTGCTACTGTAGTTGTATAAAATGTCTCAAAACATAATCAGGTGTCCCGACACAACCTAAAAATAGAAGAAAATGCATAAATTACGGAAAAAAATGTTTGCTAAAATTTCGTAAGGCGGGACCCTTACAAAAAATTCAAAAAAACGGACTTGCTTCAGCAGCACATTTCTGCTGCTGTAGTTGTATAAAATGTTTCAAAACGTCATCAGGAATCCCGACACAACCTAAAAATAGAATAAAATGCATCGTTTACGAAAAAAAAATTTGCTAAAATTTCGTAAGGCGGGACCCTTACAAAAAATTCAAAAAAACGGACTTGCTTCAGCAGCACATTTCTGCTGCTGTAGTTGTATAAAATGTTTCAAAACGTCATCAGGAATCCCGACACAACCTAAAAATAGAATAAAATGCCTCGTTTACGAAAAAAACTTTTGCTAAAATTTCGTAAGGCGGGACCCTTACAAAAAATTCAAAAAAACGGACTTGCTTCAGCAGCACATTTCTGGTGCTGTAGTTGTATAAAATGTCTGAAAACGTCATCAGGTATCCCGACACAACCTAAAAATAGAAGAAAATGCATCGCTTACGAAAAAAAAATTTTGCTAAAATTTCGTAAGGCGGGACCCTTACAATAAATTCAAAAAAACGGACTTGCTTCAGCAGCACATTTCTGCTGCTGTAGTTGTATAAAATGTCTCAAAACATAATCAGGTGTCCCGACACAACCTAAAAATAGAAGAAAATGCATAAATTACGGAAAAAAATGTTTGCTAAAATTTCGTAAGGCGGGACCCTTACAAAAAATTCAAAAAAACGGACTTGCTTCAGCAGCACATTTCTGCTGCTGTAGTTGTATAAAATGTCTCAAAACGTCATCAGGAGTCCCGACACAACCTAAAAATAGAAGAAAATGCATCGTTTACGAAAAAAAAATGTTGCTAAAATTTCATAAGTCGGGACCCTCACAAAAAATTCAAAAAAACGGACTTGCTTCAGCAGCACATTTCTGCTGCTGTAGTTGTATAAAATGTCTCAAAACGTCATCAGGTGTCCCGACACAACCTAAAAATAGAAGAAAATGCATCGTTTACGAAAAAAAATGTTTGCTAAAATTTCGTAAGGCGGGACCCTTACAAAAAATTCAAAAAAACGGACTTGCTTCAGCAGCACATTTCTGGTGCTGTAGTTGTATAAAATGTCTGAAAACGTCATCAGGTATCCCGACACAACCTAAAAATAGAAGAAAATGCATCGCTTACGAAAAAAAAATTTTGCTAAAATTTCGTAAGGCGGGACCCTTACAATAAATTCAAAAAAACGGACTTGCTTCAGCAGCACATTTCTGCTGCTGTAGTTGTATAAAATGTCTCAAAACATAATCAGGTGTCCCGACACAACCTAAAAATAGAAGAAAATGCATAAATTACGGAAAAAAATGTTTGCTAAAATTTCGTAAGGCGGGACCCTTACAAAAAATTCAAAAAAACGGACTTGCTTCAGCAGCACATTTCTGCTGCTGTAGTTGTATAAAATGTCTCAAAACGTCATCAGGAGTCCCGACACAACCTAAAAATAGAAGAAAATGCATCGTTTACGAAAAAAAAATGTTGCTAAAATTTCATAAGTCGGGACCCTTACAAAAAATTCAAAAAAACGGACTTGCTTCAGCAGCACATTTCTGCTGCTGTAGTTGTATAAAATGTCTCAAAACGTCATCAGGTGTCCCGACACAACCTAAAAATAGAAGAAAATGCATCGTTTACGAAAAAAAATGTTTGCTGAAATTTCGTAAGGCAGGACCTTTACAAAAAATTCAAAAAAACGGACTTGCTTCAGCAGCACATTTCTGCTGCTGTAGTTGTATAAAATGTCTCAAAACGTCATCAGGTGTCCCGACACAACCTAAAAATAGAAAAAAATGCATCGTTTACGAAAATAAAATTTTGCTAAAATTTCGTAAGGCGGGACCCTTACAAAAAATTCAAAAAAACGGACTTGCTTCAGCAGCACATTTCTGGTGCTGTTGTTGTATAAAATGTCTCAAAACGTCATCAGCTGTCCCGACACAACCTAAAAATAGAAGAAAATGCATAGTTTACGGAAAAAAATTTTTGCTAAAATTTCGTAAGGCGGGACCCTTACAAAAAATTCAAAAAAACGGACTTGCTTCAGCAGCACATTTCTGCTGCTGTAGTTGTATAAAATGTCTCAAAACGTCATCAGGTGTCCCGACACAACCTAAAAATAGAAGAAAATGCATAGTTTACGGAAAAAAAATTTTGCTGAAATTTCGTAAGGCGGGACCCTTACAAAAAATTCAAAAAAACGGACTTGCTTCAGCAGCACATTTCTGCTAATGTAGTTGTATAAAATGTCTCAAAACGTCATCAGGTGTCCCGACACAACCTAAAAATAGAAGAAAATGCATCGTTTACGAAAAAAAATGTTTGCTAAAATTTCGTAAGGCGGGACCCTTACAAAAAATTTAAAAAAACGGACTTGCTTCAGCAGCACATTTCTGCTGCTGTAGTTGTAAAAAATGTCTCAAAACGTCATCAGGTGTCCCGACACAACCTAAAAATAGAAGAAAATGCATCGCTTACGAAAAAAAAATTTTGCTAAAATTTCGTAAGGCGGGACCCTTACAAAAAATTCAAAAAAACGGACTTGCTTCAGCAGCACATTTCTGCTGCTGTAGTTGTATAAAATGTTTCAAAACGTCATCAGGAATCCCGACACACCCTAAAAATAGAATAAAATGCCTCGTTTCCGAAAAAAAACTTTTGCTAAAATTTCGTAAGGCGGGACCCTTACAAAAAATTCAAAAAAACGGACTTGCTTCAGCAGCACATTTCTGGTGCTGTAGTTGTATAAAATGTCTCAAAATGTCATCAGGAGTCCCGACACAACCTAAAAATAGAAGAAATCTCATCGATTACGAAAAAAAATTTTTGCTAAAATTTTGTAAGGCGGGACCCTTACAAAAAATTCAAAAAAACGGACTTGCTTCAGCAGCAAATTTCTGCTACTGTAGTTGTATAAAATGTCTCAAAACATAATCAGGTGTCCCGACACAACCTAAAAATAGAAGAAAATGCATAAATTACGGAAAAAAAATTTTGCTAAAATTTTGTAAGGCGGGACCCTTACAAAAAATTGAAAAAAACGGACTTGCTTCAGCAGCGCATTTCTGCTACTGTAGTTGTATAAAATGTCTCAAAACATAATCAGGTGTCCCGACACAACCTAAAAATAGAAGAAAATGCATAAATTACGGAAAAAAATGTTTGCTAAAATTTCGTAAGGCGGGACCCTTACAAAAAATTCAAAAAAACGGACTTGCTTCAGCAGCACATTTCTGCTGCTGTAGTTGTATAAAATGTTTCAAAACGTCATCAGGAATCCCGACACAACCTAAAAATAGAATAAAATGCATCGTTTACGAAAAAAAAATTTGCTAAAATTTCGTAAGGCGGGACCCTTACAAAAAATTCAAAAAAACGGACTTGCTTCAGCAGCACATTTCTGCTGCTGTAGTTGTATAAAATGTTTCAAAACGTCATCAGGAATCCCGACACAACCTAAAAATAGAATAAAATGCCTCGTTTACGAAAAAAACTTTTGCTAAAATTTCGTAAGGCGGGACCCTTACAAAAAATTCAAAAAAACGGACTTGCTTCAGCAGCACATTTCTGGTGCTGTAGTTGTATAAAATGTCTCAAAATGTCATCAGGAGTCCCGACACAACCTAAAAATAGAAGAAATCTCATCGTTTACGAAAAAAAAATTTTGCTAAAATTTTGTAAGGCGGGACCCTTACAAAAAATTCAAAAAAACGGACTTGCTTCAGCAGCACATTTCTGCTGCTGTAGTTGTATAAAATGTCTCAAAACATAATCAGGTGTCCCGACACAACCTAAAAATAGAAGAAAATGCATAAATTACGGAAAAAAATGTTTGCTAAAATTTCGTAAGGCGGGACCCTTACAAAAAATTCAAAAAAACGGACTTGCTTCAGCAGCACATTTCTGCTAATGTAGTTGTATAACATTTCTCAAAACGTTATCAGGTGTCCCGACACAACCTAAAAATAGAAGAAAATGCATCGTTTACGAAAAAAAAATTTTGTTAAAATTTCGTAAGGCGGGACCCTTACGAAAAATTCAAAAAAACGGACTTGCTTCAGCAGCACATTTCTGCTAATGTAGTTGTATAAAATTTCTCAAAACGTCATCAGGTGTCCCGACACAACCTAAAAATAGAAGAAAATGCATCGTTTACGAAAAAAAATTTTTGCTAAAATTTCGTAAGGCGGGACCCTTACAAAAAATTTTAAAAAACGGACTTGCTTCAGCAGCACATTTCTGCTGCTGTAGTTGTAAAAAATGTCTCAAAACGTCATCAGGTGTCCCGACACAACCTAAAAATAGAAGAAAATGCATCGCTTACGAAAAAAAAATTTTGCTAAAATTTCGTAAGGCGGGACCCTTACAAAAAATTCAAAAAAACGGACTTGCTTCAGCAGCACATTTCTGCTGCTGTAGTTGTATAAAATTTCTCAAAACGTCATCAGGTGTCCCGACACAACCTAAAAATAGAAGAAAATGCATCGTTTACGGAAAAAAATTTTTGCTAAAATTTCGTAAGGCGGGACCCTTACAAAAAATTCAAAAAAACGGACTTGATTCAGCAGCACATTTCTGCTAATGTAGTTGTATAAAATGTCTCAAAACGTCATCAGGTGTCCCGACACAACCTAAAAATAGAAGAAAATGCATCGTTTACGAAAAAAAATGTTTGCTAAAATTTCGTAAGGCGGGACCCTTACAAAAAATTAAAAAAAACGGACTTGCTTCAGCAGCACATTTCTGCTGCTGTAGTTGTAAAAAATGTCTCAAAACGTCATCAGGTGTCCCGACACAACCTAAAAATAGAAGAAAATGCATCGCTTACGAAAAAAAAATTTTGCTAAAATTTCGTAAGGCGGGACCCTTACAAAAAATTCAAAAAAACGGACTTGCTTCAGCAGCACATTTCTGCTGCTGTAGTTGTATAAAATGTTTCAAAACGTCATCAGGAATCCCGACACACCCTAAAAATAGAATAAAATGCCTCGTTTCCGAAAAAAACTTTTGCTAAAATTTCGTAAGGCGGGACCCTTACAAAAAATTCAAAAAAACCGACTTGCTTCAGCAGCACATTTCTGGTGCTGTAGTTGTATAAAATGTCTCAAAATGTCATCAGGAGTCCCGACACAACCTAAAAATAGAAGAAATCTCATCGATTACGAAAAAAAATTTTTGCTAAAATTTTGTAAGGCGGGACCCTTACAAAAAATTCAAAAAAACGGACTTGCTTCAGCAGCACATTTCTGCTACTGTAGTTGTATAAAATGTCTCAAAACATAATCAGGTGTCCCGACACAACCTAAAAATAGAAGAAAATGCATAAATTACGGAAAAAAAATTTTGCTAAAATTTTGTAAGGCGGGACCCTTACAAAAAATTGAAAAAAACGGACTTGCTTCAGCAGCACATTTCTGCTACTGTAGTTGTATAAAATGTCTCAAAACATAATCAGGTGTCCCGACACAACCTAAAAATAGAAGAAAATGCATAAATTACGGAAAAAAATGTTTGCTAAAATTTCGTAAGGCGGGACCCTTACAAAAAATTCAAAAAAACGGACTTGCTTCAGCAGCACATTTCTGCTGCTGTAGTTGTATAAAATGTTTCAAAACGTCATCAGGAATCCCGACACAACCTAAAAATAGAATAAAATGCATCGTTTACGAAAAAAAATTTTGCTAAAATTTCGTAAGGCGGGACCCTTACAAAAAATTCAAAAAAACGGACTTGCTTCAGCAGCACATTTCTGCTGCTGTAGTTGTATAAAATGTTTCAAAACGTCATCAGGAATCCCGACACAACCTAAAAATAGAATAAAATGCCTCGTTTACGAAAAAAACTTTTGCTAAAATTTCGTAAGGCGGGACCCTTACAAAAAATTCAAAAAAACGGACTTGCTTCAGCAGCACATTTCTGGTGCTGTAGTTGTATAAAATGTCTCAAAATGTCATCAGGAGTCCCGACACAACCTAAAAATAGAAGAAATCTCATCGTTTACGAAAAAAAAATGTTGCTAAAATTTTGTAAGGCGGGACCCTTACAAAAAATTCAAAAAAACGGACTTGCTTCAGCAGCACATTTCTGCTGCTGTAGTTGTATAAAATGTCTCAAAACATAATCAGGTGTCCCGACACAACCTAAAAATAGAAGAAAATGCATAAATTACGGAAAAAAATGTTTGCTAAAATTTCGTAAGGCGGGACCCTTACAAAAAATTCAAAAAAACGGACTTGCTTCAGCAGCACATTTCTGCTAATGTAGTTGTATAACATTTCTCAAAACGTCATCAGGTGTCCCGACACAACCTAAAAATAGAAGAAAATGCATCGTTTACGAAAAAAAATTTTTGTTAAAATTTCGTAAGGCGGGACCCTTACAAAAAATTCAAAAAAACGGACTTGCTTCAGCAGCACATTTCTGCTAATGTAGTTGTATAAAATGTCTCAAAACGTCATCAGGTGTCCCGACACAACCTAAAAATAGAAGAAAATGCATCGTTTACGAAAAAAAAATGTTGCTAAAATTTCGTAAGGCGGGACCCTTACAAAAAATTCAAAAAAACGGACTTGCTTCAGCAGCACATTTCTGCTGCTGTAGTTGTAAAAAATGTCTCAAAACGTCATCAGGTGTCCCGACACAACCTAAAAATAGAAGAAAATGCATTGCTTACGAAAAAAAAATTTTGCTAAAATTTCGTAAGGCGGGACCCTTACAAAAAATTCAAAAAATGACAAGATTGCGGCGCCCTGATGGCAGCGGCTTGCAGACGCTCTTGGAAGTGTAGAGCAGTTTGGCAAAAATACCCGTCAATTCTGTCTATTTCATGGCTGGCTCACAGCGTGGACACTTCGTGATCAGATACGACCGACAGACGATTCTGGATGTGGATAGATTGGGCCGTTATAGGCTGAAAGATGCGTGTACTTTGGACCTCCTCGCTAGCATGGGATTACTTCGCTGGCTACATCCAGCGGCCTCTGAAGCAGCGGAGTTAAGTGCCAGCGAGGACCGTCAACGGAAGACACGTAAGCGGTGTGAGCGGAAGCAGAAGCGGGGATGCCGAGCGGGGCTAACAACAAAGCGAAAGGCTAATCCTCAAAGAAGCGCTAGTCCGGGTGAGAAGTTAGTTAAAATAGAACTAGCCAGCGCCAGGCTGGATAATACCTGCACACATAGCAATTATTTTACAACAATACACAACTCACGAAATGTTTTTTCTGTGATGGCTTTATCAGAAGTAGACATGCACCCTACTGAGGTGGCAAGTTATGATGCGTTCAGTTTATCACAACATCAAGCAAACAATCGGAAAATTCCCGTCATATCAATTCCTAGATATGGTCGAAATTATTTAAAGTGCACTACACATAATAAACACAACATTATTAATATTGCTACTACGGATAATTTCAACAAAAACTCCTCAAAACAGCCCACTACCTATAATATGGGCTTCTTAAACATAAGATCATTATCTTCCAAAACGTTATTAGTTAATGAGGTCATTAGAGACAATAATCTTGACGTTATTGGTCTCGCCGAGACCTGGCTCAAACCAGACGATTTCTTTGCGCTGGGTGAGGCGTCTCCTCCTGGCTATGCGGGAGCGCATATTGCCCGTCCCATTAAAAGGGGTGGGGGAGTCGCACTCATACACAACAAAAACTTTAATCTTACCCCGAACCTAAATAATAAATATAACTCGTTTGAGGTGCTTACTATGAGGTTTGTCACACCGCTGCCTCTCCACCTGGCTGTTATCTATCGCCCCCCAGGACCCAATTCGGACTTCATCAGTGAATTTTCAGAGTTTGTTGCTGATTTAGTGACGCACGCCGACAATATAATCATAATGGGGGACTTTAATATCCATATGAATACCCCATCGGACCCTCAGTGCATGGCGCTCCAGACTATAATTGATAGCTGTGGTCTTACACAAATAATAAATGAACCTACACATCGCAACGGTAATACGATAGATCTAGTGCTGGTCAGGGGTGTCACCACCTCCAAAGTTACGATACTCCCGTATACTAAAGTATTGTCCGATTATTACCTTATAAAATTTGAAGTTCTGACTCATTGTCAACAAACTAATAATAATAACTACTATAGCAGCCGCAACATTAATGCTGCCACAACGATGACTCTTGCTGGCCTACTGCCTTCGGTAATGGAACCATTCCAAAATTATGTCAACTCTATTGATAACCTCACTAACAACTTTAACGACGCCCTGCGCGACACCATTGATAGTATAGCACCGCTAAAGCTAAAAAGAGCCCCTAAAAGGCGCACCCCATGGTTTACAGAAGAAACTAGAGCCCATAAATTATCATGTAGAAAGCTGGAACGCAAATGACGTGCTACTAAACTTGAGATTTTCCATCAAGCATGGAGTGATAGTTTAATAACTTACAAACACATGCTTACCTTAGCTAAAGCTAAATATTACTCAAATCTCATCCACCTCAACAAAAATGATCCTAAAGTTTTTGTTTAGTACAGTAGCATCGCTAACCCAACAAGGGACTCCTCCCAGTAGCTCCACCCACTCGGCAGATGATTTTTATGAATTTCTTTAATAAGAAAATTGAACTCATTAGAAAGGAGATTAAAGACAACGCATCGCAGCTACAACTGGGTTCTATTAACACAGATACGACTGTATCTACGACGGATAATGCCCTCCAAAATAGTTTCTCTCTCTTTGATGAAATAACATTAGAGGAATTGTTAAGATGTGTCAATGGGACAAAACAAACAACATGTTTACTTGACCCATTTCCTGGGAAACTTATCAAGGATTTTTTTGTATTATTAGGTCCATCAGTGCTAAATATTATAAACTTATCACTTTCCTCTGGCACTGTTCCACTAGCATTCAAGAAAGCGGTTATTCATCCTCTGCTCAAAAGACCTAACCTTGATCCTGACCTCATGGTAAACTACCGGCCGGTGTCCCACCTTCCCTTTATCTCGAAAATCCTCGAAAAAATTGTCGCACAGCAGCTAAATGAACACTTAGTGTCTAACAATCTCTGTGAACCTTTTCAATCCGGTTTCAGGGCAAATCACTCTACGGAGACAGCCCTCGCAAAAATGACTAATGATCTATTGCTAACGATGGATTCTGATGCGTCATCTATGTTGCTGCTTCTTGATCTTAGCGCTGCTTTTGATACCGTCGATCATAAAATTTTATTAGAGCGTATCAAAACACGTATTGGTATGTCAGACTTAGCCTTGTCGTGGTTTAACTCTTATCTTACTGACAGGATGCAATGCGTCTCCCATAATAATGTGACCTCGGACTATGTTAAGGTAACGTGCGGAGTTCCTCAGGGTTCGGTTCTTGGCCCTGCACTCTTTAGTATTTACATGCTGCCACTAGGCGACATCATACACAAATACGGTGTTAGCTTTCATTGTTATGATGATGACACCCAACTCTACATGCCCCTAAAGCTGACCAACACGCCGGATTGTAGTCAGCTGGAGGCGTGTCTTAATGAAATTAAACAATGGATGTCCGCTAACTTCTTGCAACTCAACGCCAAGAAAACGGAAATGCTGATTATCGGTCCTGCTAAACACCGACATTTATTTAATAATACCACCTTAACATTTGACAACCAAACAATTACACAAAGCGACTCGGCAAAGAATCTGGGTATTATCTTCGACCCAACTCTCTCCTTTGAGTCACACATTAAGAGTGTTACTAAAACGGCCTTCTTTCATCTCCGTAATATCGCTAAAATTCGTTCTATTTTATCCACTAGCGACGCTGAGATCATTATTCATGCGTTCGTTACGTCTCGTCTCGATTACTGTAACGTATTATTTTGGGGTCTCCCTATGTCTAGCATTAAAAGATTACAATTGGTACAAAATGCGGCTGCTAGACTTTTGACAAGAACAAGAAAGTTTGATCATATTACGCCTATACTGTATATACCTTTATATACATATATACATATATATATACCTATACTGGCGAACCTGCACTGGCTTCCTGTGCACTTAAGATGCGACTTTAAGGTTTTACTACTTACGTATAAAATACTACACGGTCTAGCTCCATCCCATCTTGCTGATTGTATTGTACCATATGTCCCGGCAAGAAATCTGCGTTCAAAGAACTCCGGCTTATTAGTGATTCCCAGAGCCCAAAAAAAGTCTGCGGGCTACAGAAGCTAGCTCTTGGGACGTGGAACGTCACCTCGCTGGGGGGGAAGGAGCCTGAGCTAGTGCGCGAGGTTGAGAAGTTCCGGCTAGATTTAGTCGGACTCACTTCGACGCACAGCAAGGGCTCTGGAACCAGTTCTCTCTAGAGGGGCTGGACTCTCTTCTACTCTGGCGTTGCCGGCAATGAGAGGCGACGGGCTGGGGTGGCAATTCTTGTTGCCCCCCGGCTCAGAGCCTGCACGTTGGAGTTCAACCCGGTGGACGAGAGGGTAGCTTCCCTCCGCCTTCGGGTGGGGGGGACGGGTCCTGACTGTGGTTTGCGCTTACGCGCCAAACCGCAGCTCAGAGTACCCACCCTTTTTGGATTCGCTCGAGGGAGTACTTGAGAGTGCTCCCCCGGGTGATTCCCTCGTTCTGCTGGGGGACTTCAATGCTCATGTTGGCAGCGACAGTGAAACCTGGAGAGGCGTGATTGGGAAGAATGGCCGCCCGGATCTGAACCCGAGTGGTGTTCTGTTATTGGACTTTTGTGCCCGTCACAGATTGTCCATAATGAACACCATGTTCGAACATAAGGGTGTCCATATGTGCACTTGGCACCAGGACACCCTAGGCCGCAGTTCCATGATCGACTTTGTAGTTGTGTCATCGGATTTGCGGCCTCATGTTTTGGACACTCGGGTGAAGAGAGGGGCGGAGCTTTCAACTGATCACCACCTGGTGGTGAGTTGGCTGCGATGGTGGGGGAGGATGCCGGACAGACCTGGCAGGCCCAAACGCATTGTGAGGGTTTGCTGGGAACGTCTGGCAGAGTCTCCTGTCAGAGAGTTTCAATTCCCACCTCCGGAAGAACTTTGAACATGTCACGAGGGAGGTGCTGGACATTGAGTCCGAGTGGACCATGTTCCGCACCTCTATTGTCGAGGCAGCTGATTGGAGCTGTGGCCGCAAGGTAGTTGGTGCCTGTCGTGGCGGTAATCCTAGAAGCCGTTGGTGGACACCGGCGGTGAGGGATGCCGTCAAGCTGAAGAAGGAGTCCTATCGGGTTCTTTTGGCTCATAGGACTCCTGAGGCAGCGGACAGGTACCGACAGGCCAAGCAGTGTGTGGCTTCAGCGGTTGCGGAGGCAAAAACTCGGACATGGGAGGAGTTCGGGGAAGCCATGGAAAACTACTTCCGGACGGCTTCGAAGCGATTCTGGACCACCATCCGCCGCCTCAGGAAGGGGAAACAGTGCACTATCAACACCGTGTATGGTGGGGATGGTGTTCTGCTGACCTCGACTGCGGATGTTGTGGATCGGTGGAGGGAATACTTCGAAGACCTCCTCAATCCCACCAACACGTCTTCCTATGAGGAAGCAGTGCCTGGGGAATCTGTGGTGGGCTCTTCTATTTCTGGGGCTGAGGTTGCTGAGGTAGTTAAAAAGCTCCTCGGTGGCAAGGCCCCGGGGGTAGATGAGATCCGCCCGGAGTTCCTTAAGGCTCTGGATGCTGTGGGGCTGTCTTAGTTGACAAGACTCTGCAGCATCGCGTGGACATCGGGGGCGGTACCTCTGGATTGGCAGACCGGGGTGGTGGTTCCTCTCTTTAAGAAGGGGAACCGGAGGGTGTGTTCTAACTATCGTGGGATCACACTCCTCAGCCTTCCTGGTAAGGTCTATTCAGGTGTACTGGAGAGGAAGCTACGCCGGATAGTCCAACCTCGGATTCAGGAGGAAGTGTGGTTTTCGTCCTGGTCGTGGAACTGTGGACCAGCTCTATACTCTCGGCAGGGTCCTTGAGGGTGCATGGGAGTTTTCCCAACCAGTCTACATGTGCTTTGTGGACTTGGAGAAGGCATTCGACCGTGTCCCTCGGGAAGTCCTGTGGGGAGTGCTCAGAGAGTATGGGGTATCGGACTGTCTGATTGTGGCGGTCCGCTCCCTGTATGATCAGTGTCAGAGCTTGGTCCGCATTGCCGGCAGTAAGTCAGACACGTTTCCAGTGAGGGTTGGACTCCGCCAAGGCTGCCCTTTGTCACCGATTCTGTTCATAACTTTTATGGACAGAATTTCTAGGCGCAGTCAAGGCGTTGAGGGGATCTGGTTTGGTGGCTGCAGGATTAGGTCTCTGATTTTTGCAGATGATGTGGTCCTGAAGGCTTCATCTGGCCAGGATCTTCAGCTCTCGCTGGATCGGTTCGCAGCCGAGTGTGAAGCGACTGGGATGAGAATCAGCACCTCCAAGTCCGAGTCCATGGTTCTCGCCCGGAAAAGGGTGGAATGCCATCTTCGGGTTGGGGAAGAGACCCTGCCCCAAGTGGAGGAGTTCAAGTACCTCGGAGTCTTGTTCACGAGTGAGGGAAGAGTGGATCGTGAGATCGACAGGCGGATCGGTGCGGCATCTTCAGTAATGCGGACGCTGTATCGAACCGTTGTGGTGAAGAAGGAGCTGAGCTGGAAGGCAAAGCTCTCGATTTACCGGTCGATCTACGTTCCCATCCTCACCTATGGTCATGAGCTTTGGGTCATGACCGAAAGGACAAGATCACGTGTACAAGCGGCCCAAATGAGTTTCTTCCGCCGGGTGGCGGGGCTCTCCCTTAGAGATAGGGTGAGAAGCTCTGTCATCCGGGGGGAGCTCAAAGTAAAGCCGCTGCTCCTCCACATGGAGAGGAGTCAGATGAGGTGGTTCGGGCATCTGGTCAGGATGCCACCCGATCGCCTCCCTCGGGAGGTGTTTAGGGCATGTCCGACCGGTAGGAGGCCACGGGGAAGACCCAGGACACGTTGGGAAGACTATGTCTCCCGGCTGGCCTGGGAACGCCTCGGCATCCCCCGGGAGGAGCTGGACGAAGTGGCTGGGGAGAGGGAATTCTGGGCTTCCCTGCTTAGGCTGCTGCCCCCGCGACCCGACCTCGGATAAGCGGAAGAAGATGGATGGATGGATGGATGGACTATATGTGTTAAACATGCTTGCATTATCATTAAACACCTTTAACTTGTTAACAAAAACATATATTTCATAAATAAGTAAATATAAATGATATATATGAATGAGGTAGATCCCCACGACTTGATCAATTGAAAAGTAGCTCGCCTGCAGAAAAAGTGTGAGCACCTCTGGGTAAGACCATAATAACGTTGTTTTTATTAAATGTGCTTTTTTGTGTGCTACAGTTTGTATGTGTAAAGTTAAAGTTAAGTTAAAGTACCAATGATTGTCACACACACACTAGGTGTAATGACATTTGTTGTCTGCATTTGACCCATCCCCTTGATCACCCCCTGGGAGGTGAGGGGAGCAGTGGGCAGCAGTGGCGCTGCGCCCGGGAATAATTGTAGGTGATTTAACCCCCAATTCCAAGCCTTGATGCTGAGTGCCAAGCAGGGAAGAATGCTGGTATGAGCTTTTAAACATAACCCGTTAACTGCTGCCAATCAAATGGTGAATAAGATACTCTTTAGGGTTCAAATGTTTGTAAATCTGACTGTGATGAAGTCAGTGCCTCACCAGCCATCAACCTCACCGCACGTCACTGGTACATTCCCCCCAGAAGCGTCCCTGCGCTTCTTGCGTGTCCTCCTGGAAAGAGGAGGACTGCGGGAAGCCTTTGAGGTAAGTTTTCAGGCATAAAGTATGCCTGAAGATGAAACAATTGAGGCGCAAAACCCATGCTCTGTTTAGCTGGGCGTGCACTGCTCCAAAAATGCTGCTGGGAGGCGCTGTGGCGCACCTCTTGCTGTTCGTCTCCATAATGGCGGCGTGTGTTCGAGCGTGGGCGAGGTTGGCCACCAAAGTGGGATCTTTGGTGTCCTCGTGCCACCTCCGCATAAGTTCTGCAAGGCGCATGCTGATAACGCTGCGAAAAACGGCCGTCTGGGTCGTAATAACGGCCGTCTTCCGGGGGGAACCAATCTGGAGGCGGAAACTGGCACTGCGGTCTTCGTTTCCACCTGGACCTGACCAGGACCCGTCCGTCGTCATACCACTGTGACATTCAAATCAAATCAAATCAACTTTATTTATAAATCAGATTTACAATTTACCACAGGGGTAGCCAAAGTGCTGTACAATGGGCAGGTTAAAAGATAATATGAGAACCGAGCAAACACAACACAAACAGAGCAGGATAAAAAATAAATAACTAAAATAAAAAGAACATAAAAACAGGTTGACAGCAGGTGTATTATGGGGCGCCATAGCAGGATGGATATCACTCAGTGTTAAAAGCCATGGAATAAAAGTATGTTTTTAAGAGAGATTTAAAAACAGGAAGAGAGGAGGCTTGTCTAACACTCAGAGGTAGGTCGTTCCAGAGCTTGGGAGCAGCAGCGGCGAAAGCTCTGTCACCTCTAAGCTTCAGCCATGTGTCAAGGACCGTCAGTAGCAGCTGATCGGCTGATCTTAAGGATCGGGTGGGGCAGTAAGGCTGAAGGAGGTCGGAGAGATATGTTGGAGCGAGGTTGTTTAGACATTTAAAAACAAATAGAAGGAGTTTAAAATTGATTGGGTAACGCACAGGGAGCCAGTGAAGGGACGCTAATATAGGGGTGATGTGCTCACGTCTGCGGGTCTGCGACTTGGACCGAACAACATAACTTCTGCTCAGGATGACTGACAGGTGAGCTGGGAAAGAAAAAGCAACATTAAGACTAAAAAGGACAGCGGGGAATTGCTGCCCTCCTGTGGACTTCAACGGCAATTGCACACAAAGAAATTCATTATTTCCAAGTGTGCCTTATTTAGCGTCCCAGACTTCGCAGGGGTGGAAAAGTCGGCATTCTTTCCGAGTGTCCCTTATTTAGAGGACCAAACTTATGAAGAAAAAACTCTGGCTATTGCCCAAGTGTCTTTTAATGACAGCAATTGACTCTGGAGGGGAACATACGCTCTCCTGTGGACTTAACTGCAATTGCACACATAAAGAAATTCATTCTTTCCAAGTGTGACTTATTTAGCTTCCCAGACTTCGCAGTATTTATATAGCCCTAAATCACGAGTGTCTCAAAGGGCTGCACAAGCCACAACGACATCCTGGGCTCAGATCCCACATCAGGGCATAGTGTTGCATCATCCCATGTATCACCCCTTCACCCCATATATATATATACGCTATATTTCCATGCATCACCCCTTCACCCCATATATATATACGCTATATTTCCATGTATCACTCCTTCACCCCATATATATATACGCTATATTTCCATGTATCACTCCTTCACCCCATATACATATACGCTATATTTCCATGTATCACTGCTTCACCCCATATATATATACGCTATATTTCCATGCATCACTCCTTCACCCCATATATATATATACGCTATATTTCCATGCATCACTCCTTCACCCCATATATATATATGCTATATTTCCATGTATCACCCCTTCACCCCATATACATATACGCTATATTTCCATGTATCACTCCTTCACCCCATATACATATACGCTATATTTCCATGTATCACTGCTTCACCCCATATATATATATACTGTATATACGCTATATTTCCATGCATCACTCCTTCACCCCATATATATATATACTGTATATACGCTATATTTCCATGTATCACTGCTTCACCCCATATCATACTTGCCAACCTTGAGACCTCCCATTTCGGGAGTTGGGGGGAGGGGGTGGGGGTGGGCATGGTCGGGGTGGGACGGGGGCGTGGCTAAAAGGGGAGGAGTATATTTACATCTCGAATTCACCAAGTCAAGTAGTTCATATATATATATATATATATATATATATATATATATATATATATATATATATAAAATAAATACTTGAATTTCAGTGTTCATTTATTTACATATATAAACACACATATGCACTAGATGGCAGTATTGTCCTGTTTAAGAGTGTCACAACATTGCTGTTTACGGCAGACCAACTGCTTTACGGTATACAAAAAAGTGACTGCTGTTGTTGTGTGTTGTTGCCACGCTGGGAGGACGTTAATGAAACTGCCTAACAATAAACCCACATAAGAAACCAAGAACTCGCCCTCCATCATTCTACAGTTATAACGTGATTGGGCAGGTATGCTTTTTTATATTGTGGAGGACCTGAGTCCGCCTGAATTTCGGGAGATTTTCGGGAGAAAATTTGTCCCGGGAGGTTTTCGGGAGAGGCGCTGAATTTCGGGAGTCTCCCGGAAAATACGGGAGGGTTGGCAAGTATGCCCCATATATATATATACTGTATATACGCTATATTTCCATGCATCACTCCTTCACCCCATATATATATACGCTATATTTCCATGTATCACTTCTTCACCCCATATATATATACGCTATATTTCCATGTATCACTCCTTCACCCCATATATATATATACGCTATATTTCCATGCATCACTCCTTCACCCCATATATATATACGCTATATTTCCATGTATCACTCATTCACCCCATATATATATATACTGTATATACACTATATTTCCATGTATCACTCATTCACCCCATATATATATATACTGTATATACACTTTATTTCCATGCATCACTCCTTCACCCCATATATATATATACGCTATATTTCCATGTATCACTTCTTCACCCCATATATATATATATATATATATATACACTATATTTCCATGCATCACCCCTTCAACCCATATATATATATATATATATATATACGTTATATTTCCATGCATCACTCCTTCACCCCATATATATATATATACGCTATATTTCCATGTATCACTCCTTCACCCCATATATATATACTGTATATACGCTATATTTCCATGCATCACTCCTTCACCCCATATATATATATATATGCTATATTTCCATGTATCACTCCTTCACCCCATATATATATATATACGCTATATTTCCATGTATCACTCCTTCACCCCATATATATATATATACGCTATATTTCCATGTATCACTCCTTCACCCCATATATATATACTGTATATACGCTATATTTCCATGCATCACTGTTTCAACCCATATATATATATATATATATATATATACGCTATATTTCCATGTATCACTCCTTCACCCCATATATATATACTGTATATACGCTATATTTCCATGCATCACTCCTTCAACCCATATATATATATATATATATATATATATATATATATATACGCTATATTTCCATGCATCACTCCTTCACCCCATATATATATATATACGCTATATTTCCATGTATCACTCCTTCACCCCATATATATATATACTGTATATACGCTATATTTCCATGCATCACTCCTTCACCCCATATATATATATATATGCTATATTTCCATGTATCACTCCTTCACCCCATATATATATATACATACGCTATATTTCCATGTATCACTCCTTCACCCCATATATATATACTGTATATACGCTATATTTCCATGCATCACTCCTTCACCCCATATATATATACTGTATATACGCTATATTTCCATGCATCACTCCTTCACCCCATATATATATATATACGCTATATTTCCATGTATCACTCCTTCACCCCATATATATATACTGTATATACGCTATATTTCCATGTATCACTTCTTCACCCCATATATATATATATATATATATATACACTATATTTCCATGCATCACCCCTTCAACCCATATATATATATATATATATATACGCTATATTTCCATGCATCACTCCTTCACCCCATATATATATATATACGCTATATTTCCATGTATCACTCCTTCACCCCATATATATATACTGTATATACGCTATATTTCCATGTATCACTCCTTCACCCCATATATATATACATACGCTATATTTCCATGTATCACTCCTTCACCCCATATATATATACATACGCTATATTTCCATGTATCACTCCTTCACCCCATATATATATACATACGCTATATTTCAATGCATCACTCCTTCACCCCATATATATATATATACGCTATATTTCCATGTATCACTCCTTCACCCCATATATATATACTGTATATACGCTATATTTCCATGTATCACTTCTTCACCCCATATATATATATATATATATATACACTATATTTCCATGCATCACCCCTTCAACCCATATATATATATATATATACGCTATATTTCCATGCATCACTCCTCACCCCATATATATATATACGCTATATTTCCATGTATCACTCCTCACCCCATATATATATATACGCTATATTTCCATGTATCACTCCTTCACCCCATATATATATACGCTATATTTCCATGTATCACTCCTTCACCCCATATATATATACGCTATATTTCCATGTATCACTCCTTCACCCCATATACATATACGCTATATTTCCATGTATCACTGCTTCACCCCATATATATATACGCTATATTTCCATGCATCACTCCTTCACCCCATATATATATATACGCTATATTTCCATGCATCACTCCTTCACCCCATATATATATATGCTATATTTCCATGTATCACCCCTTCACCCCATATACATATACGCTATATTTCCATGTATCACTCCTTCACCCCATATACATATACGCTATATTTCCATGTATCACTGCTTCACCCCATATATATATATACTGTATATACGCTATATTTCCATGCATCACTCCTTCACCCCATATATATATATACTGTATATACGCTATATTTCCATGTATCACTGCTTCACCCCATATCATACTTGCCAACCTTGAGACCTCCCATTTCGGGAGTTGGGGGGAGGGGGTGGGGGTGGGCATGGTCGGGGTGGGACGGGGGCGTGGCTAAAAGGGGAGGAGTATATTTACATCTCGAATTCACCAAGTCAAGTAGTTCATATATATATATATATATATATATATATATATATATATATATATATATATATAAAATAAATACTTGAATTTCAGTGTTCATTTATTTACATATATAAACACACATATGCACTAGATGGCAGTATTGTCCTGTTTAAGAGTGTCACAACATTGCTGTTTACGGCAGACCAACTGCTTTACGGTATACAAAAAAGTGACTGCTGTTGTTGTGTGTTGTTGCCACGCTGGGAGGACGTTAATGAAACTGCCTAACAATAAACCCACATAAGAAACCAAGAACTCGCCCTCCATCATTCTACAGTTATAACGTGATTGGGCAGGTATGCTTTTTTATATTGTGGAGGACCTGAGTCCGCCTGAATTTCGGGAGATTTTCGGGAGAAAATTTGTCCCGGGAGGTTTTCGGGAGAGGCGCTGAATTTCGGGAGTCTCCCGGAAAATACGGGAGGGTTGGCAAGTATGCCCCATATATATATATACTGTATATACGCTATATTTCCATGCATCACTCCTTCACCCCATATATATATACGCTATATTTCCATGTATCACTTCTTCACCCCATATATATATACGCTATATTTCCATGTATCACTCCTTCACCCCATATATATATATACGCTATATTTCCATGCATCACTCCTTCACCCCATATATATATACGCTATATTTCCATGTATCACTCATTCACCCCATATATATATATACTGTATATACACTATATTTCCATGTATCACTCATTCACCCCATATATATATATACTGTATATACACTTTATTTCCATGCATCACTCCTTCACCCCATATATATATATACGCTATATTTCCATGTATCACTTCTTCACCCCATATATATATATATATATATATATACACTATATTTCCATGCATCACCCCTTCAACCCATATATATATATATATATATATATACGTTATATTTCCATGCATCACTCCTTCACCCCATATATATATATATACGCTATATTTCCATGTATCACTCCTTCACCCCATATATATATACTGTATATACGCTATATTTCCATGCATCACTCCTTCACCCCATATATATATATATATGCTATATTTCCATGTATCACTCCTTCACCCCATATATATATATATACGCTATATTTCCATGTATCACTCCTTCACCCCATATATATATATATACGCTATATTTCCATGTATCACTCCTTCACCCCATATATATATACTGTATATACGCTATATTTCCATGCATCACTGTTTCAACCCATATATATATATATATATATATATATATACGCTATATTTCCATGTATCACTCCTTCACCCCATATATATATACTGTATATACGCTATATTTCCATGCATCACTCCTTCAACCCATATATATATATATATATATATATATATATATATATATACGCTATATTTCCATGCATCACTCCTTCACCCCATATATATATATATACGCTATATTTCCATGTATCACTCCTTCACCCCATATATATATATACTGTATATACGCTATATTTCCATGCATCACTCCTTCACCCCATATATATATATATATGCTATATTTCCATGTATCACTCCTTCACCCCATATATATATATACATACGCTATATTTCCATGTATCACTCCTTCACCCCATATATATATACTGTATATACGCTATATTTCCATGCATCACTCCTTCACCCCATATATATATACTGTATATACGCTATATTTCCATGCATCACTCCTTCACCCCATATATATATATATACGCTATATTTCCATGTATCACTCCTTCACCCCATATATATATACTGTATATACGCTATATTTCCATGTATCACTTCTTCACCCCATATATATATATATATATATATATACACTATATTTCCATGCATCACCCCTTCAACCCATATATATATATATATATATATACGCTATATTTCCATGCATCACTCCTTCACCCCATATATATATATATACGCTATATTTCCATGTATCACTCCTTCACCCCATATATATATACTGTATATACGCTATATTTCCATGTATCACTCCTTCACCCCATATATATATACATACGCTATATTTCCATGTATCACTCCTTCACCCCATATATATATACATACGCTATATTTCCATGTATCACTCCTTCACCCCATATATATATACATACGCTATATTTCAATGCATCACTCCTTCACCCCATATATATATATATACGCTATATTTCCATGTATCACTCCTTCACCCCATATATATATACTGTATATACGCTATATTTCCATGTATCACTTCTTCACCCCATATATATATATATATATATATACACTATATTTCCATGCATCACCCCTTCAACCCATATATATATATATATATACGCTATATTTCCATGCATCACTCCTCACCCCATATATATATATACGCTATATTTCCATGTATCACTCCTCACCCCATATATATATATACGCTATATTTCCATGTATCACTCCTTCACCCCATATATATATACTGTATATACGCTATATTTCCATGCGTCACCCCTTCACCCCATATATATATATATATATGCTATATTTCCATGCATCACTCCTTCAACCCATATATATATATATACGCTATATTTCCATGCATCACCCCTTCACCCTATATATATATATATATATGCTATATTTCCATGCATCACTCCTTCAACCCATATATATATATATATACGCTATATTTCCATGCATCACTCCTTCACCCCATATATATATATACGCTATATTTCCATGTATCACTCCTTCACCCCATATATATATACTGTATATACGCTATATTTCCATGCGTCACCCCTTCACCCCATATATATATATATATATGCTATATTTCCATGCATCACTCCTTCAACCCATATATATATATATACGCTATATTTCCATGCATCACCCCTTCACCCCATGTATATATATATATGCTATATTTCCATGCATCACTCCTTCACCCCATATATATATACTGTATATATGCTATATTTCCATGCATCACCCCTTCACCCCATATATATATATATATGCTATATTTCCATGCATCACTTCTTCAACCCATATATATATATATATATACGCTATATTTCCATGCATCACCCCTTCACTCCATATATATATATATATATATATATATATATATATATATATATATATATATATATATATATATATATATATGCTATATTTCCATGCATCACTCCTTCACCCCATATATATATATATACACGCTATATTTGCATGCATCATATCACTAACACAAATAAGTCACATTTGAGGAACACATTTCTATAAATGTACACACATCTACGAATATACACTTTTGCATCATTCCAGCGTTCCTTGTCTTGTCTGTAAAATACATTTCATATACTGCATAGTTCAAATAATTCCAGGGTTATGTGGCAATTACTTGTTTTTAAAATACAGTGCATCTGGGAAGTATTTACAGCACTTATTTATTTATTGTTTTCATATTTTGTTACATTAAAGCCTTATTCCAAAATGAAATAAATTCATTTTTGACCTCAACATTCTATGCACAATACCCTGTAATGACAATGTGAACTTTTTTTTATTTTAATTTGTGCAAATGTATTAAAAAAAAAAAATCTCATGCACATAAATATTTATAGCCTTCACTCAATACTTAACTGACGCACCTTTAGCAGCAATTAATGCCTCAAGTCTTTTTGAATAGGATACCACAAGCTTGGCACACCTCTCTTTGGGCACTTTCAACCATTCCTCTTTGCAGCACCTCTCAAGCTCCATCAGGTTGGATGGGAAGTGTTGCTTTTCATCCAGGATGTCTCTGTACATTGCTGCATTCATCTTCCCCTCTGTCCTTACATGTCTCCCACTTCCTGTTTCTAAAAGCATCCCCACAGCATGATGCTGCCACCACCATGTTCACTGTAGGGATGCTATTGACCTGCTGATGAGCGCTGCCTGATTCCCTCCAAATAGGATGCCTGGCATTTGTGCCAAAGATTTCAATCTGTGTCTTATCAGACCAGAGAATTTAGTTGCTCATGGTCTGAGAGTCTTTCAGGTGCATTTTGGCAAACTTTTTACTCAGCATTGGCTTCCAAGTGGCCTCTCTACCATACAGGCCTGATTCTGGAAGGTTCTCCTCTCTCCACATAGGAATGCTGTAGCTGTGACAGAGTGACCATGGTCTTGGTCACCTCCCTGACTAGACTAAGATGAATGCAGCAATGTACAGAGACATCCTGGATGAAAACCTTCCCATCCAACCTGATGGAGCTTGAGAGCTGCTGCAAAGAGGAAAGTTCCCAAAGTTACTGTAGGTGTGCCAAACTTGTGGCATGGTGTTCAAAAAGACTTGAGGTGTAATTGCTGACAAAAGTACAAGTATTGAGCAAAGTCTGTGAATACTTATGTACATGTGATTGTTTAGTTGGAATAAGTTTGCAAATATGGGTGTAGGAGCAGCAGACAACAGAGGTTGTATAAGTGCACTACACACACTCCATACTGTCATCAAACATGCAAAGTTGTGTTCAAGTATCATGTCCTATACACAGAAGATACAAATACACTTCTTAATGTTTATCTTTAGAAGACAATACTGCTTGGAGACAAGTACATGTCCATGTCCTTATTTAACAGGGACCTAAATAAGGTCACTGGAAGTACACATCTGTATTTATTTATATTTACCTGATAAGCATGTCAAGTTGAAATAACAGAGGTCTAAGAACAGACCCCGGAGGGACTCCAAGTTGCCAAATGATACAACATAAGGATGATGTATTCCAAAATATTTAGCACATCCATTCTTGCTATAATTTATTACGCCAGCAGGAAATTCCAAGCTCAGGTATTGGAATAATAAAGAGCAGCTAGGCTAGAATGGAATCTAAAGACCTGGGGCCGTATTTATCAAGCGTCTTAGAATTACTAAAAGTGAGTTATCAAGCGTCTTACTCACACTTTCAGCGAAGTGTAGGACTGAATCTTAAGTGTCACACTCGGAGCTCAATTACGACATTACTATGTGCCGTAAACGGAATTTTAGGTGACGTCATTTCTGTGTCCATAGAAATGACCAATCACGGAAGGGAATCCCTTGTCTAAGAATAAAGAAATATCTTAGAAATATTGAAGTGGACAATGGGAGTGTATATTTTCACAATAAACTACAAAATAATACAAAACAAACAAACAATATTGGCAATGAATCAAAAATAAATGTTTCCTTTTCTTTCCAATTCATTTTCCCAGTGGCGAGACATTGAAGCATTGTGATGACCTTTAGTTCTGCTGTGAAAGCTCTGCTGCGTGATGTTGCTGATGAGATGACGCCCCTTATTATTAAATCTGTGACAAAAATAATACCCGCTCTGTCTAAATGATACCGTTTGATCAGCTGCTCGTCATCAAACAAAGCCAGGACATCTTCTCTCTCGCCTCAGTGCCATCCCCCGCTGGCAACTCCTAACCACTTAGGACACCTCTGAAGGTCTCTTAAATATCGTGGAGAGTAGCAGTGATTCTTAGACTTAAGAAAGTTGATAAATAGCTTTTATTCTTAAGTTTGAGAGTAGGACTAAATTTCGCAAATTCTCAGGACTTAAGTGTAAAATGGCACTCTAAGAGGCTTGATAAATACGGCCCCTGATCTACTAAGATCCCAAATAAGGTGCCTTAAATTGTGCAAACTAAAACAAAAGTGTCCAGAGACATCCTGGATGAAAAGCAAGACTTCCCATCCAACCTGATGCAGCTTGAGAGGTGCTGCAAAGAGGAATGGTTGAACGTGGCCACAGATAGGTGTGCCAAGTTTGTGGCATCCTATTAAAAAAGACTTGAGGCTGGAATTGCTGCCAAAGGTGCATCAACAAGGTTGTGAATACTTATGTACATGTGATTCTTTTCATTTTTATTTTAAATACAGTACATTTGCAAAATCAATCCAGATGCAAGAAAATGCAGTGTTGGAAATCTTTTTCCATAGAAGATATGAATAGTTCCTTTTGGTGTTTGCTGGCTCCATCGTGGGATAAATGTTTTCAATCACCATGGGGGTGCTTTATTTACTTTAATTTTATTTAGTGTTTCATTTGCCAGCACGCTTGGATTTTCTTTCTTGCTGGATGTCACATGTTTTTTTCCCAAGCTGTTTTACTTCTTTGTCTTTCTGCATCTTTGGGATCACGTTGCCGCCAAGACGTAACCACAAACTATTTGTTTACTAGTCAGTGTTAGCAACACAAGTTAGCCATTCTATCATTTTTAGATGAAAGCAAACATCTCAAGAATAAGGATGTAGAAGAGGATAAAAAGAGTTATTTTCTTGGTAGAGCTTTGTTAAAGTTTAGCTACTAATGTTAGCAATCATTGAATGTATAACCCAATTGTAACAACAACAAAGCTTCTCTGAGACTGCTTTTCCTTAAAACACAATTTTTTAAACAGGCCATCAGATATTTTCATCACATTGTCATTATTAAACATATAGACAATTTTAAATCATATGTTGTTGATATATTTTTTGCTTTAAAACATGTTACTGACCCTTTTATGCTCATGACGCAGTAAGTTGAATGATGCGGATACGTTTGTTACTGGATACTTTTGAATACGCTTCGGCCTCGCAGACATTGTTTCTTTAAGGGATATGCAACTATAATTATTTGATACTATCTGTTAAGCATGCAAGCAGTTACAATATAATACATATTTCACACATTTCTATTATGTCCAAAAAGAAGCAGAGATGATTTATTCCTACCCCTTTTCCACTTCAAAGCAATTTTGTTCACTTCCTCTTCTCAATTTGTAACACAATTTTAATCAATGAATACAAAATGCAACAGTTCTCATTAAGACTAGACCAGACTTCCTTTTTATTGTCATTCAAATTTGAACTTTACAGTACAGATAAGAACGACATTTTGTTACATAAGCTCATGGTAGTGCAGGATAAAAAAGCAATACATGCTTAAATTGAGATTTACATAATGAGATCATCTAATTTAAATGATATTCCAAATGTTTATCAGGAGTCTTCTTATTTTTCTTTTGTAAACACTTGAAGTTTGCACGATCTCTTAAACTGGATCATCTTAGTGCATTTTTTATTCATCCATTCCATAATTTAATTCCACACACTGATATACTAAAGGTTTTAAGTATTGCACGTACATACAAATGTTTGAAGTTAGGTTATATTTATTTTTTGTTGAGAAGAATTGTACATTCATGGGTAGCAGATTGACAAATGTGCTGTTTTACATTGTTCAATGATTATTACGTATGCCTAGTTTGTATGCTATTGTGAGTAATGCATAAAATGACCAAAATACAGTAAATATTGAACATATGTATATAAAACATTTTACATATTGTTATGAAGGTCTCTGTTACTACATTATGTACGTACTTGCAGTGTTTATATTGTACATATTACATATTGTTATGAAGGTGTCTGTTACTACATTATATATATACTTGCAGTGTGTACATTGTACATATTACATATTGTTATGAAGGTCTCTGTTACTACATTATGTACGTACTTGCAGTGTTTATATTGTACATATTACATATTGTTATGAACGTGTGTGTTACTACATTATATATATATACTTGCAGTGTGTATATTGTCCGTATTACATATTGTTATGAAGGTCTCTGTTACTACATTACATATATATACTTGCAGTGTTTATATTGTACATATTACATATTGTTATGAAGGTGTCTGTTACTACATTATATATATACTTGCAGTGTGTACATTGTACATATTACATATTGTTATGAAGGTGTCTGTTACTACATTATGTACGTACTTGCAGTGTTTATATTGTACATATTGTTATGAAGGTGTCTGTTACTACATTATATATATACTTGCAGTGTGTATATTGTACATATTGTTATGAAGGTGTCTGTTACTACATTATATATATACTTGCAGTGTGTATATTGTACATATTACATACTGTTATGAAGGTGTCTGTTACTACATTATATATATACTTGCAGTGTGTACATTGTACATATTACATATTGTTATGAAGGTTTCTGTTACTAAATGATATATATATACTTGAAGTGTGTATATAAAATGGAGGGTTTTGAAGTTGTTGAGGGCTTTGAAAGCTCCAATGGTCACTCCCGTCCCATTAGAAGTATTTTGCAAGCGTTTTTAATCATCGTTAGGATCTTAAAAAAAAAGAACAAAAAAGACGTTTGTTTTTGTTTCTCATAATGATTGTGAACAATCAAATTCCAAACAAAGTAAAGTTGCCCTTTAAATGGCAAGTAAATATATATTTTTTGGCTACTTTATTTACATCAATTCGCAACGCTGATCATTTAGAAGTGTACTTAGGCTGCATACATAGATTTAAATTACAGTAGGTGCTTTGTTTGGAAAAAAAAATCAACATTAAAAATAATATTTACGCATTGGGAGTCAGTGGCGCCCTCTTGCGTCATTCATTGCAATGACAGATTAGTGAAAGTGGTTGAAATGTAGCAGCAATACGCCCTGATTTTTTGTTAAATATACCCCCTTGTTCATGTTTATATTATTTTTCCCTTTAGATAAGCTAGCTTTTATACAACAGATTCATAAAATATTCAAATATCACAAAACGTGAAGTCGCAGGAACACCATCGGGAAAACAAAGTCCAACAAGTGACGTTGTCTTCGCGCATGCGCGACCTCGGCCCTTGCGTGTTTTACGATGACTTTTTTAACTTCTTTTTTAACTTTTTTATTTTTTGTTGTATCAATAAGACGTAGAATGATAAGTACGGCGGATTGATGTATTTGATGTATATAAAGTATTTTTTTAAAGATGTATTTATTTCCTTTTAAGGCTGCTTCCGGTTTCTGTGCAGTTTCAAAATAAATACTGTATTCCTAAGTAACGGTTGTTTTGTATGAAATATTCTATCATAAATTGTTACTCGAAGAAGGTTCATAAAAAGTAACTATTTTGGATAGTTAATAAATGCCACGGAACGTCAAAGTATTTCTGATTCTGGAACACTGTGACGGAAGTGACGTACACTTCGCGCATGCGTGGAACAACTACCAAACATTTGGAATTAATTTGGCGGGTGTTTATCTACTCCCGAGTTATGCAATGTTTTGGTTTGGAGATTGGTGAGTGACTACAGCTTTATTTACACATATAACCTATACATCGACATTGGTGAGTTTATTTACATGTATAACATATATCTCTCCTTGTAGCGACTTAGCACAACAGCTAGCGATAGCTCCTCGGCTAAAATCTCGCGTTTTAAACATTCATGTTCGCGTCAAACTGCTAATCATATTTGGAAGATTACTATTGCATTATAATTATTCAATATTTTTAAAATTATTTCCCCTTCTTCATGTTTATATTCTTGTCCCCTTTACTTTTAGGTAATATAGTTTTTAGACAACACATTCATAAAATATTCTAATATAACAAAAAGTGACGTTGTCTTCGCGCATGCGCGGACCACGGCCCTTTATGTACAATTACTTTACGAAAAGGTTTATTATCAACAGAGGTCACAACATCAGAACTATATATATTAGTTAGTTGTCAAACTTGTTTTTTTATATTCAACAATTTTACACATCCATCAGGTTGAATAAAAAATGTCAATGAAAGTAAATAAAAGCAAATACAAAGAGTATTACAAATAATACAAAATATGATACAATTTAAACAAAAAAAAGTTTAAATTAAGTCACTTTAAAACGTTTTAATGAAGATATATATTTAAGGGTTTTTGTACTTTTATCCATTTTCCCAGATTTAATTGATCATTTGAAACCCATCCATCCATCCATCCATTTTCTACCGCTTATTCCCTTCGGGGTCGCGGGGGGCGCTGGAGCCTATCTCGGCTACAATAGGGCGGAAGGAGGGGTACACCCTGGACAAGTCGCCACCTCATCGCAGGGCCAACACAGATAGACAGACAACATTCACACTCACATTCACACATATAATTTGAAAACATTTAGCCAATTAGAAAATGTTTTTACTTTCAGAAATCAACATTTATGCATACAAAAATTTGCTTGCAGCATAATAATGTTGACAAACATTTCTATTTTACTATCATTTATATATATGTCAAATTTGATCTCTTTTATTGTGAATAGGGACATCTCCACACCCTTAGACATGTTTGCCAACACTATTATGCTGCAAGCAACCATTTTTATACATAAATGTCGATTTCTGAAGTTAAAACCTACATGTTTTAATTGGCTTAATGGTTTCAAATTACCAATTCAATCTTGGAAAATGATTAAAAGTACCGAAGACCTTAAATTGATATATTTATTGAAAACATTTAAAGTAATTGAATGTAGCCCTTTTTTTCTCTTTGAATTTTGTATTTTATCATATTTTTTCAATTATTTTTAATCCTGTATTTGTATTAGCTTTTATTTTCTTTCCTTGACATGTTGTGTTAAAGTCTTAATTTGCCCAACCTGATGTATAAAATTGTTGAATATGTAGAAAGTGCCTTGACTTTTATTTACATTGTGGACATGTTTGTTGTTAAAAAAAAATAGTGTATATTTGTTTGTTTGATTGTGTTTGTTTCCATTGCAGGAAATGTAGTCTTGATTTAATTTATTTTTAAAAATTTTTGTCAGCCTTTGTCTTCATGCCTGCAAATGTTTAGCTAGTCCTTGGCTTGAAAATGTCTCTCCCCATAGCCCGTGTGTGGTATAGCGGCTGAAGAGTAGTTTCAAACTGAATAACCAGCAGCCTTCAGGCAATAAACCTAGCGTTAATGAAAACAATAGCAAAAACTGCTAATTAATGACTTTATAAGCAACACGTTAGGTTACTACATACAGCAAAAATTAATCTGCGTACTTTCAAAATTTAAAATGCTAAATATCTTTAAAAAAAACGACACTAGTGCAAAGGGAAACAGTGTTTCAATGGTATTTGAACCATAATGATATTAAAGGAGCTAGGCATTTTTGAAGCTCAAAAATGTTCGCTTTTTAAGACTAAGAAAATAAGTCACCTACTTTCTGGAAAGTGAACTTTAAAACATAATAAATGCATGAATAAAAAGTAAGTAACTTAAAGAAAATCCCTTCATGCAATGTTATAAAACTTGATAGATTTTTTTTTAAATTATTTAATGAACCAAGTACCGACGTTACAATAAAAAATAGCTGTAACTTCCATATTTTGTTGAATTTTCAAACAGTGTTTTACAGTGAATAATTTAGCATTAGTATAAAACTATCGGACCATAGCAGTGGACTTTTTTCCGGATGAAATGTTACAATGTTTGTTTTGTTTGTCCGAGGCGGCGCCGGCAGCCTCACAAAAAGATTTGAAGGAAGCCTATAAACCATGATAGGATGCTTAGGACACAGGCCCATGTACTGGGCCTTAGGACACAGGCCCATGTACTGGGCCTGCTGCGATGGAAGAACCTCCGGTAATTTCACTGCAGCCTGGAAGTTGTCGTCGTACATCAGAATGTGTAGGAGGCTCCACTCCTTCGACATAGCAAAGTTGTTCCAAAGTCTCTCACAAAGCGCAAAAAGATATTACCTCGCTGTACTTCAAATTGCTTAAATGACCAGGTTTAAAAGTGAATATAGAAAGTTTGCCAACTCAACACACGTCTGCTCAGCACAGCACATTATAAGTACAATACTTATTCATTGTTCTCATATATGACAGGGAAGCAAAGGAGAGAGAGGACCACTGAAGGTCTGAGTGGAACCAAAGGAGACAAGGTATGTGGTGAAAGAGTCCACCAGGGGGCAGTGTTTACCCAGGAGTTGAATACAAGTCATACATTCAAAGAGTCCACCAGGGGGCAGTGTTTACCCAGGAGTTGAATACAAGTCATACATTCAAGCAGAATGAAATATTTCTGTCCTTGTAGTGCTTCAGTACTTTGAATTTATTCTGAAGATAGTATATTATGTAAGTATTTACAATTTCTTCTAAAGAAAGTATAACATCTGTTTATGTCCTTGTAGTACATCATTATGCTGTCTTTTTTACATTTTTATTTTTATTTTTGATTAAATCAACATAAAAAACACAAGATACACTTACAATGAGTGCACCAGTACAAAGTACTGGCAACTGTTCAACATAGTGGCAACTATGTTGAACTCTTGCATGCTATTGCTGAGAAAGATGACAGGCTAGCTAGGCATTTGGAGACATCCACTGTATTTTCTGCTTTGTCAAATAGAATACAGAATGATTTAATCAAAGCAGTTGGGGATGTCATTAGAAATGACATTAAAAAGGAGATCATTTGTTGCTGTAGAAGTGGACGAGACCACATATGTCACAAACCAAGCTCAGATTTCTGTCATATTACAGTATGTGGCTACAACTGAAGCAGGCTGTGAGGTGAGGGAGGCGTTTTTGGGATTTGATGACGTCAGTAATGACAGACACGCTCCTGCCATTGCTGAGTATGTCCAGGGAGTGTTGGAGAAGTATGACTGTGTTGAAAAGCTTGTAGCTCAGACCTATGATAGGGCCGCTGTAATGCCCTCAGAGCTTAATGGCGTGCAAGCTAAAATGAAAGAAAGAGTGCCCAAAGCCATGTTCACCCACTGTTACGCACACAAGCTGAACTTAGTGCTATTGCATTCAGCAAAGTGCATGTCCGAGTGTCGCGCGTTTTTTAAAAAGCTGAGGGACTGGCCTCATTTTTCAGCAAGTCCACAAAGCGCACTCACTTGCTGGATGATGTTGTCAAGGGCCGTTTACCCAGAGCAGCGCCCACACGATGGAGCTGTAACTCTAGGCTGCCTCAGACAATAAGCATGCCCCACCATGATCTGCGCGCGTTATTTCACATCATCATTGAAAATCCTGACAGCTGGGATAATAACACGCTGATGATGGCAGCAGGATGCGATCAGTGGCTGTCAAAAGCATCTACATGCTTTCTCCTTATGGTATATGAGGACATTTTCAATGAGACTAATGCACTTTATAGAGTGCTGCAAAACAAAGTGATGGACATTGAATAATGTCTTGCACGCATCCGCGACACCATTGCAGCTCTCAAGCGCATGAGACTGGAGTTCAAAAGTTTCTGTGAGCGATTTGAGAAGAAATGCAGCTCACTAGGCCTGGCAGAGAGTGGAGGTAGACAGTCAATTAGATTTGAACAAAAACAAGTGTTCTGTAACATTCTGGATGACATAAGCTATCAAATGAAAGCTAGGTTTGATCATTTTGGTGAGCTGGCTTTCCTTGGTTTGGTTGATTGTTCAAAATTCAGTGAAATGTCAAAACATTTTGATGACACAAAACTGCAGAGCCTTTCAAAATATGCCAGATTCTTTGACTTTGTGCAACTAAAGGCGGATCTTGTTGGACTGTATAGCTCACAAACAGTGAGGGATGAATGTCAATCTCCTGGACAGCTTCTCAGCTTTTTGGCCCAGAAGGACCTCATCCAAACTGTTCCTGAGGCGACAAAGTTACTCCAGCTAGTGCTCACTGTTCCATCTACTACAGCATCGGTGGAGCGGTCATTCTCAGCACTGAAAAGAATCCAAACATACAGTCGGAACAGGACCGATCAAGGACGACTTTCTTCCCTGGCAGTGATCTCCATCGAGACAGAGAGACTTTTAAAACTGAAGAAAGATAAGGAAGACTTCTTTAAACAAGTTATCAATGCTTTTGTTCAGAAGGAGCGGCGCATGGACTTCATTTATAAGTAAAGGTAAGACCATAATAAAGTGTTTTTATTAAATGTGCTTTTTTTGTGTGCTACAGTTTGTATGTGTAAAGAATGCTGGTATGAGCTTTTAAACATAACCCGTTAACTTCTGTCAATCAAATGGTGAATAAGATACTCTTTAGGGTTCATATGTTTGTAAATCTGACTGTGATGAAGTCAGTGCCTCACCAGCCATCAACCTCACCGCACGTCACTGGAGTGCACCAACCCACAAAACCTCCTTCCCCCATTTACACTCATTCACACAAAAGGGTTGTTTCTTTCTGTTATCAATATTCTGGTTCCTACATTATATATCAATATATATCGATACAGTCTTCAAGGGATACAGTCCGTAAGCACACATGATTGTGCGTGCTGCTGGTCCACTAATAGTACTAACCTTTAACAGTTAATTTTACTCATTTTCATTCATTACTAGTTTCTATTGTAACTGTTTTTATATTGTTGCACTTCCTTTTTTATTCAAGAAAATGTTTTGAATTTATTTATCTTAAAAAGGACCTTATCTTCACCAGACCTGGTTGTCCATGAAATGAGATTGTTTAAAGGGTTCTTAAAAGCAGGTCCAGTCCAGATTATGTCCAGGTCAGGCTCAGCAACACACACCTTCATTTATGCACATTCAAATTTAGGGAACACAACAACAGATTGCATATAATCTATAAACAAAATGACATTTTCAAAATAAGCATTTCTGTACAGTTCAGATTATGTCCAGGTCGGACTCAGCAACGCACACCTTCATTTATGTACACTCAAATTAGGAAACACAACAACACATTGCATATATCTGTAAACAAAATTACATTTTCAAAATAAGCATTTGAGGACTTCCCATCTTTTTTAATGTTTTTTGGCATTATTATCGGTTTCAATCATATAACTTTCTAAAGTTAAGAAATACTGAATACATGTTTTAAAGAGAATAATACTAAGTGAATATCTGTTTTTGGCTTTAAAAATAAACCTTTTACCGAGTACTATAATTACATTGACTAAGTCATGACTGTCAATGATCTCTCCTAAAATAATAGAAACCACATCAAGCTTCATAAACAAACCAATCCTTAAACACATGTTTTCTACTTCCACCCAAAAGGAAGACACAATATGACAATACCAAAACAAATGCAGGGTGGATTCAGACTCCTTACAACAAAATCGGCAATCATCCGACTCTGTCACATTCCATAGTTTTAACAATTTTCTTGTGGGTAAGAAGTTATAAATAATGTTAATTTGAAAATAACGATTTTGCACATCGATAGTAGTTTTGCCGATTATTTTGAATATGGCATCAGTCAAAAAGCAGTCAAAAAAGTCCTCCCATTTTCCATATATGTTATATGGGGCAGCCTTCAAAGATTTATTTATTAAATAAAAATTATATTTTTTTCTATTTATTTTAGGTCCTTTTTGCCAACTAGAATTTCGTATTACAAACTAATACTTTAGTAGTTCCATAATGAATTATTTGTGTCCATGTTTTCCAGTTAGTTGATTAAGAGAAAAGCTTGAACAGGCATCACCATACATAGTTGTAAATTCATCATACTTCATCATCTTACCATTCTCATTGATAATATCATTGACAAAAATCATTCCTCTTTCAAACATATTTTTCCAAAAGAAAGGCTTTCCATCTATTACAATATTAGAGTTGATCCATATTATCTGCTGCAAAATGTCATCTCTTTTTTCTGGCACATAGAATTGAAAAGACCACCATGAGTGGATTGTTTCCTTTATGAAGCCCGCCATGTTTCCCAGCAGACTCTCTACATAAGGAAAATGGGAGGGCATCACTTGTAAAAACGGATACAATTTCTTTTGATACAGTGCATGTTTTTTGTCCAACAGGACACTTTTAAAGACAGACACATAGCTTCAAGGTTAAGAAGTTTCAGGCCCCCATATTCATATTCATTTTACAAAACCTTTCTTCTAATCTTTTCTGGTTTGCCGTCCCAGACAAAATCGAATATATTTTACCATACAAGGTTAAGGATTTTCTTTTCCATAATTGCATAATTTTATCCAGCTTTCTTAGTGGATTATCATAATTTACTGAGCCTAGATCTTCCAGCTTCTCTGGGACAACAACACCAAGTTTGTTAACTGGTCCATCTGTCCACAAAACAGGCACTTTGCATTCCCTTTAGATTCCCGATCCTTAATATTTTACATTTATCATAATTAAGCTTAAACCCAGATTGCTGTGAAAATATGTCCAAAAGATTAAGAAGGTTTTGCAAACAATGAGAATTGGGGCTGATGAAGAAGCTTGTATCGTCTGCATACATTATTTTACTTTCAATATTATTATTACTGAGCCCTTCAATATTTTTATTCAATCTAACTTTAATTGCCAATATTTCCGTTGCAATAATAAATAAGTATGGAGACAAAGGGCACCCTTGTTTTAGACCTCTTAATAGAGGTATTGTCCCAGAGATGTATCCAGTATTGATCATTCTACAGTTATTTTTAATATATAGCGTCTTGATCCAGTGTAATAAGGTGTTGCCAAAATAGAAAAAAACTAATTTTTTACAAATCTAAGCTAATTTTGTCAAATGCCTTCTCCAGGTTGGCTACACAAATTATTCCTCTTTTATTTTCCATATTATAATTTCTAATAACTGTCTAATATTGTTTTCCTATGTTTCTTCCTTGTAGGAAACCTGATTGATCTTGGTGAATAATATTTGACCCTATCCCTGACCCTTATATTTGACAAAACAGACTTAAGTTGTGTAGCCAAACATTTTGCCAGGATCTTAGCATCGTAACACTGAAGTGTAATTGGTCTCCAATTTTTTAGATAAACTGGGCCTTTACACTGACCATTTATTTCCTGTTTCAATGATAAAGAATTAAGACCTTCTGTTTGAGTGTTACACAAAAAACCTGTTTTATATGAGTTATTATAACTACAAATGCAACCTCTTTATAAAATACTTGTCAAACCTCAATAGGTATTCCATCTAATCCTGGGGTTTTCCCTGGATGAAAAGACTTAACAGCTTCCACAAGTTCTTCCTCTCTAATGAGGCCTTCACATGAATGGCTTTCTTCTGAATTCAATTTTCTTTCATCATTTTCTGGAAAAATGTTTTTGGTTTCAGGAGGGATTACCGGATTAGCAAAAATATTTCTAAAGTAATTTTCCATTTCTTTCAACAACGTGGTGTGTGTATCCAATACCTTTCCATTTGTTTTATTAAGTTTGGAAATGTTTTTTTTAGAACTATTTTTTGTTTGGATATTTAAAAATAATTTTGAACACTTTTCACCTTTTTTCATCCAGATTGCTCTGTTGCAGTCACAACTTTAAAATAAATGTTTTTCAACTAAGTGTGCTAACTCCTCTTGTTTGGCTGTAAAGGAATTCAGTTGCTCACTAATTAGATTATCATTACTATCAAAGTATTTTGGTAAATCCTCAATTTATTTCTTTAATTCCTGTTCTGCCATTGTAAGTTGTTTTTTTTCCATGAAGAGTACGCAATGGCATATCCCCTAAAACAACGTTTGAAGGCTTCCCAAGTAAGTAATACATTGCTTAGATTTTTCAATTAATACATCATCCTGTAGAAGCATTTGATTAAACTTCCAATATCTGGGCCCACGTGTATTATCTTCAATTGCAATATTTAATCCTATACAATTATGATCATTACGCAATTTATCATTGATTGATATTGCAGTCACTTTGTTTAGCATTGAAAATGATATCAATAAAATAGTCAAGACGACTTGCCTGATTTTGTCTTCTCCATGTATACCGTACTAACCTAGGATTTTTGAATCTCCAGATATCAATTAAATCAAATGCATCCATAACATTTTGAATCTTTTGTAAAGATTGAGGATTATAATCCGTTGAAAAATTCCCTTTTCGGTCCAGAACTTTATCCAAGGCAACATTAAAGTCCCCTACAGTAATAATGTCCCCTTGTTGTTCTTGCAACATGTCACTTATTTCTTCAAAAAAGGCAGGTTCATCAACATTTGGCCCATACACATTCAAAACACACATCTTTTAACCCTGAATAATCATATTTAATATTAACCAGCATCCTTGTGAGTTTTTCCATAGAGTTAAATTGAAAATTAAAACATTATTTTATCAGAATCATAACACCTTTTGAATTTCTGTGACCATGTGCAAAGAAAATCGGACCATCCCATTCTTTTCTCCATTTGTCTTCATCTAAATTTGTTGAATGCATATTTTGAAGACAAAATATATAACTTGTTTTTTTTCCTTCAGCCAAATAAATATAAGTTTTCTTTTTCTGTTGGTCTGCAAGACCATTGCAATTATAACTAATTATTCCAACTTCATTATCGTTCCTATAAACCACATGACCTGAGTAAATTCATTATATATTTGATTGAATGTCTTAACACCATGAAACTCTTGAAAGTAAAAACTGCAGCATCACCTGCTATTTACCAGGAAACCAATGTCCCCTCTAATAAAGCCACAGACACACCATTCACACCACAGCACAAAAGACAAACAAACACGTACACCCCAACATATATTATTCAACATCTAACTACATTGTCCAGTCCCAGAATAAACTAAAAAGCCCCAAAACAAAATGTCAATTCATATCCGTCAAGTTGTCACCATGGCGATGACGCAATCAGTGCTCAACATTATTGTTCCTCACATGCTTCTGTACAGCTCAACGTTAACAGTTTATTGAAAACAAGACGAGCTTGTTGTCCTTTCTGCCTAAAGGACTTCATAATTGGAATGAACTTACGTGGTTTCTCCACCACCTGGATTGGGTATTGGCTGGTCATGAAGAATGTAGTACCTTTCAGTCTTCTGGAGAGAGCAAGCACTCCATCTTTGCATTTGGAGTTAGTAAAGTTTACAACCATAGGTCTCGGTCTAGCGTCCTCATTGCGTCTGACAATCCTGTGTGCTCGTTTCATTTGGATCCTCTTGACTTCTTCCTCCGAGATGCCGAGTTGCTCCTGCAGAAAGGCTCTGACGAGGTTCTCCGTGATGCTGTAAGTCTCTCCTACATCTTCATGATCAGCAGCTTGTCCTGCATGCTCCTGCAGTGGAGTTCCAACAAGTCCGCCTTTAATTTCTTGCTCTCTGTTGTAAGTTTAGTAGTTTTGAGTTCCAGGCTTGTTAACTCAACTTTTAGCGTTGTCTGTTCCTTTTTTATCTCCACCATTTTAGCGTGATTGTACTCGACTGATTTTTTTCAGCTCTGATACGTCAGTTTTTAGTTCATCCAAAATGTCCAGTTTTCCAAGTTTTTCAACCATAGCTTGCAACATTTTTCGATCGTTTGGACTAAACGTTGTATTTTCGTCCAAATCACTAGAGGAAAATTGATCACGGACGCGTTTAGATTCCTTTGATCCGAGTTGTGGCATGGTTGCAGGGGAACAATGGGCCACTCGGCGTTCGAGGCACCTTATCTTCAGCCAAATCACCCTTGTGAGTAGTGTATATCTCACCAATTGCAGAGAGGTGGATATATATAGCGTAAACAACTTCAAATCTTGTGCCAGTGGCGCGTTTATGCCATTTATAACATTACATACTGGGACTTGTGTAGAGACTGTCTCAGTTCACGTTGCTCACGGCGGCCTAACCCTAACCCATTATGCTGTCTTTTAAACTTGGTATATTATATAATTGTACTGTAGTGCATCAATACTCCTAAAGATAGCATATACGTATGTATTTACACTTTCTTCTAAAGATAGTGTTACGGCTACTCTTGCCTTCAAAAAAGTTTGAAAAAATAAAAATAAAGATAGCAGAGTAGTACTGAGGAGGAGGTATTTGACTCACCAAATTCCTTCATAAGCACTCGCGGAGATATGTCGAGATTCCAAATGATCATCATTTATTTTCACAAACAAAATATATTCTCCATGGTTGACTTCATAATAATCAAAATAACTTATTTAGCGGTAAATAAACTGTTTCACTCCTCACTCCAACATGATAGACAGACAAAAAGGAGAACCCAGCTGCCCTGTCTTCTTAATTATAGGAGGAGGAAGTGGCTCACCAGGAGGACCGTGAGTAGCTGAAAACAATCAGTCAATCATTATTCCTCTAAAACATCCAATAATTCATCAACATTATCATTGGCATTATTTGATTTCATTGTCAAAACAATTAATAAATAAATAATATAGATAGGCTCCAACAGATAGTATATCATAGAAGTGTTTGCGTCCTTGTATTGTACATCAATACATACACTTTCTTCTATATAAGTACTTCAGTACATTAATACTTACACTTTTTTTCTAAAGATAGTGTATTGTATAAGTATTTCAGTACATCAATACTTAAACATTGTATCTTTAGAAGAAACTTAAGTATTTATGTCGTTGTACTGTAGAACATCAATACATAAACTTTCTTCTAAAGATTATGTAAGTATTTCTCTCCTTGTATTGTGTAGTACATCATTACTAAAACTGACTTCTAATGATAGCATATCAGTGTTCCTGTCCTTGCACATCAATACTTACACTTTCTCCTAAAGGTATTGTTTTATAGAAAGTACTGGAATTAGTTACCGTGTACAAGATGTATTTACGGTATATTTTTAACTCCACTATGTTATACATGTATAAGTTTGTCTCTTGTCATTCAAAGGGCTTCCAAAGAAGAGGTGGACCCAAAGGGGACTTTGTGAGTATCACTTTTGTTTGTGAATGATTGGAGCCTTCAATATTTCATGAAACACTAACAAATATTCTCTTTTCTGCTTGAAGGGAGACCCTGGTGTGGAGGGGCTGGCTGGTGAGAAAGGTGAAAAGGTAAGAACAGTCATTTCGGACTTTCTGAAGTTGACTTATTGATATTTAAATATTGAAAGCAAAGACAAATATATTATTTGACTGAGACCCCTTTGTCCCCAGGACTTCTAACAATCCTCAAGGATAGTTAAAAACAAGAAATATCAAAATGGCACCTGCATTCGTTAACTTTTCAGTGTGCGGCCCGTTGTGGTAAAGTTTTGGACATCCATGGTTTAGTTTTAATGATTAGCTGAGCAAAAATAATCTTAAATAGATTATAGATTAATAGTAAGTAAGTGAATCTTTGTGTTTCAGTATTGTTTGCCCCGCCACTAGTAGGAACCCTCATTCTGCATGTTTTTGTACAGACTATTGTTGGACAATCTTATAACGCTGCATTCAAACTTTTTCATAGTTGAACTCTACTTGTAGAAACACAAACGTTTATTGGTGCTGTGCGTACTAAACGGAGGAAAACAAACTTAAAGAACCAGAGCCTCTATCCTCCTTCAAAACCGCAATAAAAGTACACCTCCAGGCAACTTCAAGCCTAAACTAACACCCTCCCCAGATTGTATATAATCAAATGTAAATAATCAAATGTAGATACTTTTTCTTATGCTTTCTGATCTCTCTCTCTCTCTGTGTCCACTACTTGCTGTACATATCCTACCAAGTCACACCTACACTGTTTCAATGTCCATTTCTTTGTTTTTAATTGTTGATGACTGAAGTGATGATAACAACCAAACCTAACCCCCTTCCACACCCCGAATTGTAAATAATGTAAATAATTCAATATATATACTCTGATGATTATCTTGTGTGATGACTGTATTATGATGATAGTATATATCTGATAGTATATATCTGTATCATGAATCAATTTAAGTAGACCCCGACTCAAACAAGTGTGAAAAACTTATTCGGGTGTTACCATTTAGTGGTCAATTGTACGGAATATGTACTTCACTGTGCAATCTACTAATAAAAGTTTCAATCAATCAATCAATCAATTAATCAATCAATCAAACAAAAGCCTGCAATCATTCAAATCAGTAACTCATGATTGTTTGGTTGTGACAGGGTATGTCTGGAGAAGCTGGCCCTAAAGGACAGGTGAGTTGTGTATGATCATGTGTTAAGTAAATATATATACTTCATGCACTTGTATGTGTGTTTGCAGCACAGAGTGAGGGGAGACCTTGGACATAACGGTCCAACTGGAGACTCTGGGAAGCCAGGTGATCTAGGACCCCCTGGACTGCCTTTTCTCGGGGGTTGAACGGCATGAGAGGAGTGCCTGGCAGGACGGGTATTGAGGGTCCACCGGTGAGTGCACTTCCTGTCTGGGAAATGTAACGTTGGTCACTTTTACACAATGTTGTTCTTCCCTTCAGGGACAAGATACATCTGACCAGCATATTATTGATGTGGTGCTAAGAATGTTGCAAGGTGAGCTTTCACACTCAAATTTCCCTCCTAAAAATAATCAATTGCTTGTTATTGTAAACATCTACTTTATTTAATGTTTAAAGTATCAGTTTATCCGTCAAAAGTATAAATGACAGTTAACCAAAATCAAATGAAAACCATACATGTTGGAAGATGTGTGGAGATGTAGTGGAGAAGGAAGGGTTAGGGTTTTATAAGAAGTATTGGAATTAGAGTTATTGTGTATAAAATGTATGTACAGTATATTTTTAATCTCCACATTGTTTAGTTTCTAAGTTAATCTCTTTGTTGTGTCAGAGAGGCTGGCAGCGGTAGCAGTGAGCGCTAAAAGGGCTGTGCTTGGTGGAGCTGGTGTCATGGGAACCCCCCGGCCCTCCTGGACCTCTGTGATCAACATGATTTGCCTGGTTCTCGAAGAATTCCTGGGATGATAGGAGCTGATGGACAGATCGTAAACAAAGGTCTTAAAGGTAGTCGGACACAATGGGCCTGCCCGGGATATCTCGTGGTGTCGGCTCCGCTTGTGTTGCCCTTTGTGGATCTTGGGGAGCATATAGATTCTGCGGGGGCCGGGGGCCGATTCGCTCAAGAGATAAGTCTTTTGTTTTGCATTAATGAATCATTTTTGTAATACATTCTTAATTATGTTTTCTATCATAGGAATAGTTTCGGGGTAAATGGGCGCGGCCAATGGTGAGTAATAAGTGGTATTTCTCAATTGTCTGGTGCTCTCCCAAACATATTGAGACCTGTACATAATAATAACCACGCTTCCCTTGTCTGCCGGCTTGATGACAATGTGTCTGTTCTTTTTCAGACTGCGGAGGGCCTCAGTTTTATACCGCGTCAGGTTGGGCGAGACCGCGAGGGCGCAGCCCGACCGGAGCGATGGGTGCTCATCCGCCAGGACCAGCGTCTGGAACTCTGGAGGTAGCAGTCCTGGTGAGGGCTTCCAGTCGGACCTCGGAGTGAAAGGTCGCGGCCTGAGGGCCTCTTGTTTTTCATAAAACACTGCAAGCTTGACACCCTTGTGGTATTCTTGCAGGTCGTATTTCACCTGATGGTGCCACTCGGGACTGAGGCTGGTGGACGGGACGAAACTGAGGCCTTTGTCGAGGAGGGAGAGCTGCGAGGAGGTAAGTATGAAGTTTCTGACCAGGTTCACAACTTTTCTGTAAGGTTGCATACAACAATATATATATATATATATATATATATATATATATATATATATATATATATATGTATGTATGTATGTATGTATGTATGTATGTATGTATGTATGTGTATGTATATATATATATATATATATATATATATTTACATATATATATTTACATATATATATATATATATATATATGTATGTATATTTATGTATGTATATGCATATATATATATTTATATATATATATATATATATATATATATATATATATATATATATATATATATATATATATATATATATATATATATATATATATGCATATATATATATATATATATATATATATATATATATATATATATATATATATATATGCATATATATATATATGTGTATGTGTGTATATCAGTGACGTGCGGTCACTAGAGGCAGGTGAGGTGGGGCCTCACCTGCCATCATGGAAAGAAAAACATGTAAAAAGAAAAAATATATATTAAATTGTTATATGTATCCAGTGATTATACTATAAAGTTATTTTCCATTTAACTTCACCAGTTTTAGATTAATTTTATTCAAAATCGCTGAATTTTCACATTTGCCGTTCAAATACCATACCTGCCAACTACTCCGGTTTTCCCGTAATTCGTACGGTTTTCATCAACCTATTCCGGGTTACGGTTGCAGTGATAAAAAATACGGTTTTTCATTAATTAAAAAAAAAAAGAGGGTGAAAACTACGCGAATTGCACCTTGTGCAGACAAGATTTTTCGATCGGACACGGGAGGAATTAGCGATGTAAAAGACCACGTTGGGACAAAAAAACACAAGTCTAATGCCGTTGCTAGCGATACAAGTGGAAAACTTTCAACGTTTTTCGTCGCCCAAACAGATTCTTTGGATGTGATAAATGCCGAAGTTTTATTTACGGAGGCAATAATTGAGCATGGATTTCCAATCGCACTGGCTGATCACATGGGACAGTTAAATGTTTGTAATGCAACCTTTAAAAATCATTACGCGGTGATCGCCGTCCCAAAAATAAACTTTTCTTGTATGATAATGTCCAGAAAAAATCGCGTTATATTACTATAGAGTCCTTTTAACGAATGAGTTTGATGGTTTATCACAAACCTTAAATGAAATAAGTCCTTTGTTCTCCTGCACCATGGCCTTGCTTCGTGTTTGGTGCGCAATCCTGTCGGCTGTATTTCACAGCACGACATACTGTTAAAAGTGTTTATACTATTTATGCTTTCAAGTCCAAGTTGAAGAAATCTTGTTAAATGTTGACAGCATAACTACCAAAATACAGAAGTATGTCCTTAATATTTTTGCAGTGCTATTTCTGTTGAAAAGTTCAAATGATTACATTAGAGATGTGATGTGCCACTTTTCAAGTGTCTGATGGCTTAAATTAATTTTCATTAATTTTTCATATTTTGAATTCTTTTGAAAGGCTTACAAAAAAACTACATTTGAATTGTAATTCCATGCTATTGACAGGACTATTAATTTTAATGAAGTTAGCTTACCATGTTTACAGTATGATAATTGTGATAGAAATGTGAATTTTAGGCACAGAATATTTTTTACAATTGAACAAGGCAGTAGATTATACAAGCTTGGACAGAAAGTTAATGACACCAATTTTTTTTTAATGGAATTGTTTAGTATTGTTTTACCATTTGTTTACTGTAAAAAGTGTTTATACTGTTTATACTTTCAATGAACAAATTGAAGTCTTGTGAAAGGTTGACAGGATAACTGGCATTAACTGTCAAAATAATTTCAAACTATTGAAGTTAGCTTACAGAATAAACATGCCAATCAACCCATATGATTTTTGCTGTAATATTTTTGTTTTGAAAAGTCACTGTGACTGATAGAAAAGTGATGGTTTTAGCAACATTTTAACCTGTCTGAATGCTAATAATCATTTTGCGTCGGGGGGCGAAGCCCTGAACCCTCCACCAGGACTTTGTCCTGGACCTACCGGGGCCTGCGGCCCTTGGACCCTGGCTACTAGGTTTTTCTGATTTCAAAAGTTGGCAGGTATGAAATACTGAGAAGAGACGGTGCGGTGAACAGCAGCCAGTCGAGGCGCGTCACTCAGTGCCTCAACATGGACGGACTCGGCTAACTGCTGGTCTGCTGTGCAGTGAGACTGTATTGCTATATGAATTATATTATACATTTCCATAGTTTAGTTAGCTGAGGTATATAATGTACAGTGTATTTTGTCAACAACTGTATGTGTGTAACGTATTTCTTGTGCTGAGCGATCATAAAATTGCTGCGAAGACGCACTGGCTGAGGCACGCGTAACCCCGCCTCCTGGTGCTTAAGACACCTTCGCCGCAGACTGCACCCACCGACGGGAACGCCACACCAACCAAAGCCCACACCCAAACCCTCCACGTGCAAGACCGAATCCACCCAAAAAAAGTCACTTAACAAGAAGCCAAAAAGTGCAAAAACAACATTGCTCGCGCCGGAGGAGCCGTGAACGACTGCAAGGACACTACATTAGGTACACCTGCAGACTGCAGCACGGATTTCATATTTCATTCATTCACAACTCCTCCACACCGAACACCACTGTACCCGCACTTATTAGTAAAGGTAAGACCATAATAACGTTTTTTTTATTAAATGTGCTTTTTTGTGTGCTACAGTTTGTATGTGTAAAAGTTAAGTTAAAGCAGGGGCGTCACTAGCTTTTAAGGACAGGGGGGGCTTTGCCCCCAGGAGATGCACAGGATGCGAGCGAATGTTACGCACGAGCACAAAACTTCACAAACGGCTAACAAAGACTTAGAAATTATTCATTGTTATTATTATTTTAAAAAAATGCACGGGACGAAATGAAATGCTCCCCGGGACGATGGCTTTTAACCATATATTTTCTTTTTCTTTTTATGTATTTATTCATTTTACATTTTATATTAAATGTCTTGGTTTTTCCTCCCTCTGAAAATCCTATTAAATGTTTAACAAGCCATCCTATAATAATAAAACAGCTATTTGTCACGAGGGGGTCGCAGCTTGCTGCGGGGTTGTTCTTCCAACGCAAGATAGACGGCTCCGGACAACAGCGTGAAGGTAGGCTAGGATTTATTTAACATAAATCACGCACTACCGCGAACATAAACAATACAACAACAACAACAACAAAAAAGAGGCAAGCGTGCCTAAAACGCAAGTGAGGCTAATCTTAAACAAAAACTAGGACATGGACATGGGAACTTACTTTGTCAAAACGAGCCCTGAACCGGAGTGACATAACGACAATGCAGGCAGGACGAGTGATGAACAAGGTATGCTTAAATAACAGTGACATGATTGGTGACAGGTGTGTGTGAGTCAAAACGTGAAACAGGTGCGTGATGTGACAGGTGAAAACTAATGGTTGCTATGGTGACCAGACAAGGAAGTGAAAAGACAGAAACTAAACAAAACATGATAATACAGACATGACAGAGCCCCTCCCTTAAGGACAGATACCAGATGTCCAAGACAAAAAAAACTTAACAAAAGTCATGGGAGGGCGGGAGGGGGACATGGCGGTGGGTCGCCAGACCACGTGTCCCCGTATCCACCGGGGCAGAGTTAGGTGGCGGCGGCGAGTGAAACGCCGCTGCAGCAGGCGAGGCGGGCGCCCAGGGAATGGCCACATTCCTGGCCGACTGGGAGGTGGGCGCACTTGGCGTGGCGGGCGACCAGGTAGCGGCCATATCCGTGGCCGACGAGGAGGCATGCGCGTCGTCATCTTGGCAGGCGTGGCTTGGCGTGGTGAGTCAGGCGGCGAAGCTCGGCGTGGCGCGTCAGGCGGCGAAGCTCGGCGTGGGTCTTGGTCTTGGCGTGGGTCTTGGTCTTGGCATGGCAGGTCTTGGTCTTGGCATGGCGGGTCTTGGTCTTGGCATGGCGGGTCTTGGTCTTGGCATGGCGGGTCTTGGTCTTGGTCTTGGCATGGCGGGTCTTGGTCTTGGTCTTGGTTTGGCGGGTCTTGGTCTTGGTCTTGGCTTGGCGTGTCTTGGTCTTGGCATGGCGTGTCTTGGTCTTGGCATGGCGTGTCTTGGTCTTGGCATGGCGTGTCTTGGTCTTGGAATGGCGTGTCTTGGTCTTGGCATGGCGTGTCTTGGTCTTGGCATGGCGTGTCTTGGTCTTGGCGTGGCGTGGCTTGGTCTTGGACTTGTTAAGCTGGTACCGGAGCTTGGCGTCGTGGAGCTGGTACCGGAGCTTGGCGTCGTGGAGCTGGTACCGGAACTTGGCGTCGTGGAGCTGGTACCGGAGCTTGGCGTCATTGAGCTGGTACCGGAGCTTGACGTCGTGGAGCTGGTAACGGAGCTTGGCGTCGTGGAGCTGGTACCGGAGTTTGGCGTCGTGGAGCTGGTACCGGAGCTTGGCGTCGTGGAGCTGGTACCGGAGCTTGGCGTCGTGGAGCTGGTACCGGAGCTTGGCGTCGTGGAGCTGGTACCGGAGCTTGGCGTCGTGGAGCTGGTACCGGAGTTTGGCGTCGTGGAGCTGGTACCGGAGCTTGGCGTCGTGGAGCTGGTACCGGAGCTGGGCGTCGTGGATTTGGTACCGGAGCTTGGCGTCGTGGAGCTACTGGTGCAGGTGGAGGTGGTCTAGCTGGGGGTTGCGGCTTGGCATGGTAAAAGACTGGTGGCGGCGGCCATGAGGGAGGCTGTGGCTTGACATGGTTAAGCTGAGTCACCCCACCAACACAGCTCTCGACCCCAGCCCCCCCCTCAAGGGGCGGATACCAGACGCGCTCCCTGCGGTCTGGAACTCTCTGTAGGGGTGGGCGGAGGAGGGCAAAAACTTCCCCATTAAATTGTCCAAATTGTCTATTCCCTACCCCCACTTTAGACTGGGTCTGAAAAAATCTAAATTTAGAGACAATTTTCTCAAAAGGATTTTTCTTTGAAACAAAGTCCATAGTGGGCGGCTGACAGAGGGTGTAAATAGACTCAAAAAAAAAATCTTGGTTTCTGACGTCATCACCAGTGGGCGGGATGACGTCATCAGCACGGGTCTCCTGCGGCGGGAAGGAAGAATGGGCTGGTTGAGGAATCTTGTTGTCCGTGGGAGGGTTTTGGGGGAACGACGCGTCATGCTGGCGAGAAAAAGCCTTTCTGGTTGGCTTCCAGCTTTGCCAGCGCGTCTCCATCACCTCCTCGTGGCCGGTCTGCGGAAGAACGTCTGCTGCCTGCATTCTGTCACGAGGGGGTCGCAGCTTGCTGCGGGGTTGTTCTTCCAACGCAAGATAGACGGCTCCGGACAACAGCGTGAAGGTAGGCTAGGATTTATTTAACATAAATCACGCACTACCGCGAACATAAACAATACAACAACAACAACAACAAAAAGAGGCAAGCGTGCCTAAAACGCAAGTGAGGCTAATCTTAAACAAAAACTAGGACATGGACATGGGAACTTACTTTGTCAAAACGAGACCTGAACCGGAGTGACATAACGACAATGCAGGCAGGACGAGTGATGAACAAGGTATGCTTAAATAACAGTGACATGATTGGTGACAGGTGTGTGTGAGTCAAAACGTGAAACAGGTGCGTGACGTGACAGGTGAAAACTAATGGTTGCTATGGTGACCAGACAAGGAAGTGAAAAGACAGAAACTAAACAAAACATGACTTAAAACAAAACATGATAATACAGACATGACACTATTAATGTAACAATACAATAAAACAAATATATTTAATGATGTTTTTTTCATTATTTTTACAATAGGCTTATGTATATTACTTTATATAGATTCTACAAGAAACACAAAACTTAAAAAATAAATGATTTACAATTGCACACACAAGGTTTTGTGCAGCTTCACTCATTGTAAAGGAAGATAATGTGCTTCGTACACCTGCAGGACCGCAAGCAAGGTCGCAGAGAAAATGCGGGCTGGAATTTGAGTGATGTGGGCATTTTCTATATGAACAAGTGGAATGGATTGGATACCGACGCACGAAAGGGGCTCTCTACCTTACGCTACGAAGTGGGGGGAAACTGAGTGAATAATAACAAGTTATATGATTATTTATTTAAACTCATATTTGGGCCACTTTATAATGAATATGTCGGCATTTATTTGTAAAAAACAAAACAAAAAAACACCAAATTATTTAGGGTGGCTTAAGAATATTTTAGGGTGGCTTGAGCCCCCCTAAAATAGGCCTAACAACGCCAATGAGTTAAAGTACCAATGATTGTCACACACACACTAGGTGTGGTGAAATTTGTCCTCTGCATTTGACCCATCCCCTTGATCACCCCCTGGGATGTGAGGGGAGCAGCAGTGGGCAGCAGCGGCGCCGCGCCCGGGAATAATTGTTGGTGATTTAACCCCCAATTCCAAGCCTTGATGCTGAGTGCCATCAACCTCACCGCATGTCACTGGTGTATATATATATATATATATATATATATATATATATATATATGTGTGTGTGTGTGTATGTATATATATATATATATATATATTAAGGCTACAGCTAACGATTATTTTTCTATCGATTAATCTATAGATTATTTTTTTCGATTAATCGGTTAATCTATAGATTATTTTTTCGATTAATCTATAGATTATTTTTCCTTTTACCGATTATTTTTTTTATTTAAAATGAAGATGAAAAAATAAATGTAGGCCAGTTTTTTCAAAAGGCATGGCTTTTATTTACAAAAAAAAAAGTATGGCCACTCAGTCAACATTGACAACAACATGACAAAATATTCTGTAACAATGTAAACATTTAACAAAATTAAAAGTAGCTTATTTGCTTTTAATGTGCAAATATAAAAGTAAACATCCAGTGCAAATCTTAATATTCTGCAATAGTATAAGCATTTCAAAAGTAAAAGTATTGCTTATTTTGCTTTAAAATGTGCAAAAATAAAGATAAACATCCAATTCAAAAAAGTGCAAAACGGAAATATTCTGTAACAACAGTGTAAACATTTCAACAAAAGTAAAAGTATTGCTTATTTGCTAAAATGTGCAAAAATAAAGATAAACATCCAATACAAAAAAGTGCAAAACGAAATATTCTGTAACAACAGTGTAAACATTTCAACAAAAGTAAAACTTTTGCTTATTTTGCTTAATAACACAACAATGATAGTATGATTAAAGTGAAAGTTAATTGTTCGTTTGTACAAAGTATACGTAATTGTTAATGTTGTAAAAGGTATTTGCACAACTAATTAACGTTAGCGTTAAAGAGGAGCGCGTCTTTGTAAACACTAACAGGCACGCCAAACGCTCCTCTCAGAGCGAAACAGTGCTTTAGTTTATGAATTTACAACGCAGATACAAATGACACATTCATGTTTTTGTGTAATGATGACAACGTATACTCACGCGGACGATTGACTAGTTGATGGTGATGGCAAGAACGCTGCCGTTGTGCTGCTATGATAGGCCATTTCCGCTCGACACAGTGTGCATACAACAACATTATTAGCAGAGGTGGGTAGAGTAGCCAGAAATTGTACTCAAGTAAGAGTACTGTTACTTTAGAGATTTATTACTCAAGTAAAAGTAAGGAGTAGTCACCCAAATATTTACTTGAGTAAAAGTAAAAAGTATGTTGTGAAAAAACTACTCAAGTACTGAGTAACATACACACACATATCATATATATATATGTGTATATATATATATATATATACACACACACACACACATATATATATATATATATATATATACATACATTGATATATACAGTATATAATTTATATTTATTTATTTTGCCGTTTTTGTTTACATGTTAAAGGTGTTTTAATAATTATACATGCATGTTTAACATATAGATTCCTTTCTTTCATGAAGACAAGAATATAAGTTGGTGTATTACCTGATTCTGATGACTTGCATTGATTGTAATCAGACAGTAGTGATGATAACGTCCACGTTTTCAAATGGAGGAGAAAAAAAGTTCCTCCTTTCTGTCTAATACCACATGAAAGTGGTTGTTATTTGGCATCTTATTTGTCCACCTTCCATATTCGTTTTTATACCCTTTACAAGAAATACATTGGCGGCAAACTCCGTAGCTTGCTAGCTTGTTTGCGCTGGCTTTCGGAGACTCTTATTTTGAAAGCGCAGGCGCGATGGAGCGGGACTTTTATTGTGAAGACAGGAACTGTGCAGTCAGTCTTTACGGTTGAAATAAAAAAAGGGTCTTTTTTCCTTCACACTTTTGATTGATTGATTGGAACTTTTATTAGTAGATTGCACAGTACAGTACATATTCCGTACAATTGACCACTAAATGGTAACACCCGAAGTTAGCTCGGAGCCAGTCAGGTCATGTGACCCCTGGCTCTGTTTGATTGGTCCAACGTCACCAGTGACTGCATCTGATTGGTGGAACGAAGTGAAACGTCACCAGTAAGGCAGGCACTTTGAAGGTCTGTCTGACAGACCAAAACAAACAAAGCGTGCATTAACAGATCGATAAAAATTAGTAGCGAGTAGCGAGCTGAATGTAGATAAAAGTAGCGGAGTAAAAGTAGCGTTTCTTCTTAGGCCGTTTATTGAAATACTCCCACACTTTTGACGACTTTTGGCGTGCTTTTTTCCCCTCGCTCGCACCGCTCGCATCGTCTGCTTTGCGCTCCGCCATGACGGTAGTGTGACGTAAATATGCGACGCGTCGACGAACAAAAACGTCCTCGACGTATTTACGTAACCGATGACGTCGACTATGTCGACGCGTCGTTTCAGCCCTAATATATATATATATATATGTGTGTGTGTGTGTGTGTGTGTGTATGTATATATATATATATATGTGTGTGTGTGTGTGTGTGTATATATATATATATCCATCCATCCATCCATCTTCTTCCGCTTATCCGAGGTCGGGTCGCGGGGGCAGCAGCCTAAGCAGGGAAGCCCAGACTTCCCTCTCCCCAGCCACTTCGTCCAGCTCTTCCCGGAGGATCCCGAGGCGTTCCCAGGCCAGCCGAGAGACAGAGTCTTCCCAACGTGTCCTGGGTCTTCCTCGTGGCCTCCTACCGGTCGGACATGCCCTAAACACCTCCTTAGGGAGGCGCTCGGGTGGCATCCTGACCAGATGCCCGAACCACCTCATCTGGCTCCTCTCGATGTGGAGGAGCAGCGGCTTTACTTTGAGCTCACCCCGGATGACAGAGCTTCTCACCCTATCTCTAAGGAAGAGCCCCGCCACCCGGCGGAGGAAACTCATTTCG